>NC_057814.1:325806243-326078556 GCF_018294505.1 Triticum aestivum | reverse complement strand
CCTCGTTCTGGATCGGGCGCAGGCGCCTCGTCGCCGCTCACTAGGCCACCTCGCCGCGCTGACCACGCCGCCACCTCGCCGACGCCGCCCGACGCTACCCCGCCGTCGCCCGCCTCCTCAACCCTCCCTCCTACGCGGATCCGGTCGGGGGCAATCGACGCCCCCGACGCCCTGCGCCCGCGATGACGCCGGACCCCGTCGTCACCATCCCCGCCCGTCGAGGGCGTTCGCCGCCTCGACCACGATCCCCTACCCCGTCTACGCGCGTCGTCCTCGTCCTCCTCCTCACCGGTCGACCCCGAGCCTCAACGCCCCTCTCTCCGTCAAACGCCAGTGAGGCACCGGCCCACCTCTTTTCTCCCGCGGTCACCGCGCCGCCGTCCCTCTCGTAGCAGCGCTCGCCGCACCCCGTGCGCGCTCCAAGGCCGCCCGCGCGCCTGCACACGCAGCGCCTCGGCAACCTCCGCTCTCGTGCGCCCCACCGCCTCCGCCGCTCACCTAGGCTTTCCGCTGCACCCCGTGCTCCGGCACCCCGGTCCCCCTCTGCACCACTGCGGCCATCGGCCTGCGCTCGCGCACGAGCTCGAAGCGTCGGGCCTGCGCCGCCAGCCTGCTTTGCCCGTTCGCCGCGGCCTCGCCCTGCTTTCCCCCTGGTCGGGCTCGTGCGACGCCCGTGACCGAGTACCCGTTAGCCGCTATGGCCCCTGTGCCACTGACAGTAGGGGCCCACCCCCTGGAACGATTTAAAAAAAAGAAATAAAAGAATTAAAAATAAATTAATAAATAATTAATTAATTAAAAATAATTAAAATATTAATTAATTAATTAATTAGAAAATTAGTTAACTTAATTAATCCTGATTAGATTAACCTAATCACTAGTTAATTAATTATACCCTGATTAGCCTGATCAGCCAATGACATGCAGACCCCACATGTTAGTTTGATCCAGTCAACACCTCTGTTGACTGCTGACGTCATGATGATGTCAGCAATCACTATTTTGGATAATGTTGATTTAAAATAATTAAATAAATTCTAAAAATGATTTAAATATTTTGAAATTAATATAAAATAAGCCGTAACTCGGATCGAAATACTTTCTACATGAAAGTTGCTCAGAACGACGAGACTGATCCGAATACGCAGCCCGTTCGTTCGCCACACACCCCTAGCATACCGAACACTCAACTTTCCCTCTCCGGTTCATCTGTTCGAAAACGCGAAACACCGGGAATACTTTCCCGGATGTTTTCCCCCTTCACCAGTATCACTTACTACCGCGTTAGGTGTGACAGCCTGGTTTTTGCCCTTTCTTATTTGCTTGAAATTTCATTTGAAAGTTTTTGAAACTTGGAGTTTCTGAATCTTCTCATTTGGACTTAAACACTTGGGTCCTTGGCTTTCACCCAAGTGTTCACTTCTCTCCCAAACCATCACTTCACTTCTGATCCACCACAAAATAACCTTTGGAAAATTTTTCTCAAATGAAAAATATTCATTTTCTCTCAAAAACCCTAAGCCAGATCTGTTTGCTTCAAGCAACCCAAATTTTTATGGCTCAGAAAATTCTAAGATAATTCACAAATATTCTAGAGACCCTAGGGCACCTCCCTGAGCAAAAATATTTCATCACTTTTTGGAATATTTTTGCTACAAAAAATCTTTTCTGTTCTGGACAGAAATGGTGGTTTCTACAGCAACTACCATTTTACTTGCTCCATTTGACCTGAACTTTCTTGTGCATCTTTACCTTACTAACTTATTACTAGCCTCCAAAGCACAACCCCAAACTCCCAGCCATTTGACCACAGTAACATCACAAAGTTACTGACCAGAAACTTACCTGGCTTGTAAAATCTTCTCTACTGCACCTGGATCCAAACCAAACCATGGTGAACTTCAAAACTACCACGAACAACATGCCAGACATGAATTTTGGATGAAGGCTGGCTTGAGGAGAGAGTTCGCGCGGTGACCACGCGTGTCCACGATGCCAGGCATTCGTGTCGACGCGCTCTGGGTGCCCCCGAACGCTCTGTTCGCGCGTGCTTGCTTCCCCCGCCTGCCCAACCATGCCAAACCTCGCCACCATCATCGTCTCGACATCCTTAACTCCACCCTGGCACTCGCCGACGCCGGAGCTCGCCGCAGCGAGCACGGGCAAGGTCTGGCCAGCCCAACAGTGCGGGCGCACTGTGCTCGTCATCACCCCCCTTGATCCTGTGCTCGTCTCCGCTCGCCCACAGTGGCCGCGTGACCTCCGTCGCCTTCTCCCCCTCTCACTGACGCCGCTCGTCGCCGGGCGCCATGGACAGGTGTCCACCGGCGGTGCCCGAAGCACCCTCACCGCTCGCCTATAAATAGAGCCACCCCCAGCCTCCTCGAGCACCATCCAGCACTCACACACACCCCACGATCGAGTAGGAAGCCTAGCCCGGCCGGGCAGGCCTCGGGCCACCGTCCCCGAGCTCGAGCACGCCGGCGATCCCCTCTGGTTGCCGCGGTAGCTCCAGCCCCTCCCAGGCCTCGGCGACCCCTCCAAGGCCTCCGCCTCTCTCCGGTGAGGCCATCTCGCCCGCTTGGAGCCTCTGGAGCGGCCTCTGCTCGCCTTCTTCCTCAACTCCAACGACCTCCTCGTTCTGCCTCCGCTCGCGAGCTAGATTCCGACGCCGTCCGACCACCCCTAGCCACGCTACGGGTACGGGCAGGTGCGCATTGACCTCCTCTTGCCATCCCTCCCTCTCGTTTGGGCCAAGGAGCCCTCGTCGCCGGCGAGAGCTCCGGCGAAGCCACGACCCTCTCTGTTTCTCTCTCCCTCTTCCCCCACCTGACTAGCGGGGCCCGCTAGTCAGCCACTCAGTACACACGCGAAGCGGTACGAGTGGTGGCGCCCCAGGGCTTTACGCCTTCGACATCATCCCCCCAGCTGTTTCTTTTATTCTAATTCATTTATATTCCAGAGAGCTTCAAACAATTTTAACCTTTTAACCATAAGTCCAAATGAGATGATTCTTTTTGCATTGTGTTCTTTGAAAGGAAATCTAACAGCTCACCAAAGATGAGATTTTTCTGAGCTGTTTAGAATTTCTGGTGAATTTCAGAAGTGTTCTTGATATTCTCTTTTTGTGTTTAAAATTATTTTCAGAAGGTGAGGCTTGTCTTGAGGATCACCAGGAGGCTTGTGAACCTCATCTGTACTAAGGCAAGCCACAACAACATTTTTATGATGCCATTTCAATATTTGTGATTTTCACACTTAAATGAAATGATAACCCATGCATTTAAATAATTATTGTATTATTTGTATTCTGTTAAGTATTGGTCAGTTGTTATGCTTGATTTACAGAATAGTTGAAACTAGTTTAAGTGGGTAAAGCAAGTTAAAATTTATTTGAGTTGATGTTAGAAATAATTTTGTTATGCATGTTAGTAATTATGTAAAGCTTTGTGTTTGCATTCTTAAATTGATAAAAATTTGTTAGAAAATATTCTGTTAAATACTTGTTTAGTCATATTATTTGTCTTACAGAATGTTTGAACCCAACTTAGTGATAAAGAAATTAAGAGTGGTGATATTGATATCTTTTGGTCAAGCATATGAAAGATTTATCGGAGTTACTTTCTTGCGTAGTAAATTAATAGAACTTGTTGCAAAAATATTTTGGTTAAGTTGTGAGTCATTTTGAGCAAGTAGAGTAATATGAGTTGTTGACGTTTATGCTTGGTGTGCATATGGATGACGTCGGTCATTTTTATCAATATGTGATGCATGTGTCGTTTTGCATTTCATGGCATGCTATGACATCGGTCATTTTTAGTTTAAAGATTAATCCTGAATATAATTCAACTTGAATATACCGTTGACTGGGTCATGGTGCCGCTGAATCGAGTTTCTTTCCAGTGCAACCACATTTGCCTTGTGGGAGGCCTTGATTCGGTCCATTGACACGGCCTCTGGTCGGTGCCTCCATCTAGGGAAGATTATGTCGTGCTTGCCCTGGCCCGGTAAGCACACATAATCTTGTGTGCTCGTTGATGAGATTATGGTACCGAGTCCCCGAGTGGGAGTGTTTTGACCACGACGGTGGTCGAGGTGTCTTTGGTAGACACGGGGCCACCCAGGACCAGCCCGTTGGGGATTTGGGTCGGAGTGGCCGGGAGAGTGCTGTGGCAATGGAGGGGTTTTGTCGGAATGCCGTTGGTCCACCCGAATGGGAATGCGAGGCCATGGGTTCCGTGGTGTGGGTACAGTGTGCTACCTCTGCAGAGTGTATAATCTATCGATAGCCGAGTCCACGGTCACGGACACCTCGTACTAGGTCCCACCATGAGTCAACGTTTAATAAAAATTGCACACTAAGCTATGAACTTTGCATTGTCAATGGATGGCAGAAAGGCCATCGAGGTATTTGGGACCAAATGATGGTCGTGGTTGTGATCGCCGTAAGGATCACGAGTTGTTCTTGAGAAAGACCATTATGGTGGTGTGTTTGTGGTCCAGAGATGATCATAGTTGGTAAGCTGTCCTGAGGGACGTTCGGGCTTGATCACAGCATGTTGACATAAAATGTTGCATTATTAATAATTGGTTAAATATTATGATATTGTTTGTCATTATGATTATGCTTGTTGTGAGCTTGCAAGTACATTCAATGTACTGACCTGGCGTGTCATGCCAGATTTCAGGAAAGTCTCATTGGAAAGGAGCGCTGTTCGAGTCTAGATCGTGTCCACATCATTGTCCCTGTGATATGGAGCTTCTGCTACGATGTTATTCTGCTGCCACGTAGTTGTTCGAGTCGAGGCCCTTTTATGTTCACTAAATAATGTACATATTGTTCCGCCGCACCGAGTGTGCCGCTTGGCCTCGACCACTATTGTAATATGAACTCTGTTCCGCTAGCATCAATAAAGTGGTTGTTTTCTGTACCAATATGTTGTGTGTTGCCTGAAGACATGATCTCTGGGCTGGCAATGCAGGGTAAACCGGTCGCTCTGAGCCGGGGTGCCACAACGGTTGGTACCAGAGCCGCGCTGACTGTAGGCCACTCTAGACTACGACGTGTTAACTGGACGCTAGACACAAGTAAATGTGAGTGTCGGTAGCAGTTATAGCTGGTTGTTGCATTGTAGTCATTTGATTATTATTTTTATGCTAACCTGTTAATGGTTGTGAGTGTAGATGGCTCCGGTGCCGTATCCGTGCCAGTTCCAGTTCATGCCGTACACGTCACCGCACCTTCTCCGCAACGTGTGGCGTCGGCTGTACCCTCACGGAGACGAACCAGTCTATCGTGTGTACCGGGAGCGTCTAGCAGACTCAGTGTATGAGTATCACGCAGTGGTTACTCTGCGCACCAGTTCCGATTCCAGCTCTTACACTCGCACTTCTCGGAGCGGTTACGCCTCCAACGCTTCTCAGTCTGTCCAGTTTGCCGCATTTGAGATCCTTGTCGAGCTTCGTTATACCGAGGTTCAAATGCAGCATCACCTAGGATTCTACTACTACCCATCTCTGCACGACAACGATCGTGTCCGTTTTCCTCTCGTTAACCCGGAGTCTGATAGTGTTGCTAGCCATCTTGCTCGCTATATCACTGCTAGCCATCTGATGATCCACGAGCTGGCTCGAGAGCTGACTCGTGCCCGTACTTCTTTAGCCGCTACCTTGATCACTACTAGATCCACCATTACTCCATCCTCACTGGGATTTACCCCTTATGTCCCAGTTAGCTCTAGCTCCCCTATTTCGCCGGTTACTCCCCCGAGTAGCACAGGCGTTCCGGCCGTGAACCCTCTCAGTACTCCTGCCGAGTGGGTCTCACCTCTTGCTACTCCTGCACTCCCGATGCTTCATCCTACCCCTACCCCTGAGGGAGAGCCCTTGAGGCAGCGTTGTCGTGTTACCTTTAACCCGGAGGTTTCCGTTAACCACGTCAGTTCGGGATCTGAGACCGCTTCAGGGGAGGACACCGCAGCACCAGCAGAGCAGTAGTGTCTTTGAGTATTCACAGTCATCTAGATGGTGTATGGATGTAGTTGTACGAGTCATGATGCTTCATGTATGAGAGTAGTGGAACCCGTCAGGATGTTAAATTTTCATGTATGAGTCTATGTATAATTATGATGGGACTTTAATCGCTGTATTCTCTTCGCTCTTTTGTTTTTTTCGAGAATTGTTGCTGGCTTTACCCCAATGTTATTCTTGGATGTCCCTCATCTCGATTTCGTTGCCTTGGGAAAAATACTCAATAGGATGACGCGGGGAGGCGGCAGTAGCAACGTTCGTGAGGGAACTCCTGTTCGTCGTTCCGCACGACAGGCAGGATATTCTCCCGAGCCGTACGTTCAGCCACCACCTCCTCCGCCTGATCCTCCCTCCACCGAGCAAGTTCTGCGTATGCTTGAAGAAAAAAGGAACAATGATCTGATTGAAATATTGAGAAGTGTGCAAGCTATAGTTGGACAAAATGGAAATCAGAATGGTCATCACTCAAAGCTGTCAGATTTTCAGAGGACCAATCCACCCAATTTCAGTCAGGTTGTTGACCCATTGGATGCAGACGATTGGTTGCGCACCATGGAGAAAAAGCTTGAGATCGCCCGTACTGAAGGAAATGATAAAGTCCCATTTGCAACCCATTACCTTGAAGGCGCAGCTGCCATATGGTGGGAAAATACAAAAGCCATGTGGCCGATTGATGAGGAAGTCACCTGGGAAAAATTCAGGGATAAGTTCCGCAAATATCACATCCCTACTGGAGTTATGAAGGCCAAGCAGCGTGAATTGCTCGCGCTTGTCCAAGGAAATCAATCTGTGGCTGAGTATCTGCAAAAATTCAATCATCTGGCCCGTTACTCTTTGTATGACGTAGCCACCGAAGAAAGGAAGATGGACAGATTTCTTGGAGGTTTAAATCCGCAACTTCGGTCTGCTCTCAGTATGTTTGATTTCATGGATTTCCAAACTCTGGTAGACAAGGCATTCATTGCTGGACGGGAACACAAGCTTATATCAGATAATAGGCCTGTTAACGACAACAAGTGCAAGTTTGAGCCAAAGAAGATGGGCAACCTATGCAAAAGGCTCGTACCTGGCAGCAGACTCAGGTGGAATACCGGCCAAATTGGCAGCAGAATGTTAACAAGACCACCACTCAAGTCAAGAATGTTGTGGCCAATCCAATGCATGAGGAGCGGCAGCGCAATAATTCTTGTTTCACTTGCGGGCAGCCTGGACATTATGCCAAACAGTGCCCCAAGAACCACAAAGTGAATGCGCTGAGCAGGCCACAAGTCAACTTTATGGAGTTAGGGCCAACCCAGCAAAACTTCACTGGGCACGTGAATCATATCTCCGCCGATGAATCCCAAGAGAAGCCAGAAGTCGTCATTGGTATGTTTTCTGTTAATGACATACCTGCAGTAATTTTATTTGACTCTGGGGCTTCCCATTCTTTTATTTCTCGGAGTTTTGCCGCCCAAAACAATTTTCCTTGCACAATTTTGGGCAAAAATATGCTGGTACAAACCCCGGGATCTGTAATCAAGAGCAATCTAGTCTGCCGCGATCTGGAGATCAATATCAACGGGGTCCACTTTCCAACATCTCTGATAATCATTGAGTCTGAACAGTTGGATATTATATTGGGAATGAATTGGCTGACCAAATATCAAGTTTGTATAAACTGCGCAACCCGAGAAGTCAATTTAACCAGTCTGAATGGGCAGCTCACCGAATTCTATGCTCGCAAGCATATACCCAAGCCAGAACTAGTGTGCACTGCTGTGGTCAAATTGGAATTTATTCCTGTGGTCAGTGAGTACCCTGATGTGTTTCCAAAGAACTGCCAGGCATGCCACCAGATCGGGAACTGGAATTTTCCATAGATCTTGTGCCCGGAACCGCACCATTATACAAGAAGTATTACCGGATGCCCTCATCAGAATTAGTGGAACTAAAGAAACAACTTGACGAATTACTCCGGAAAGGTTATATTCATCCCAGCTCTTCACCGTGGGGGTCACCTGCAATCTTCGTGAGTAAAAAGGATGGCAGTCTCCGTATGTGCATAGATTATCGCCAGCTGAATGAGGTCACCATCAAAAATAAATACCCACTGCCAAGGATTGATGATCTGTTCGATCAGCTCAGTGGGGCTAAAGTATTCTCAAAAATTGATTTACGGACCGGGTATCATCAGCTCAAGATTAAAAGGGAAGATATTCCTAAGACCGCATTCACTACACAATACGGTCTTTATGAATATACTGTGATGTCCTTTGGTCTCACCAATGCCCCTGCCTTCTTCATGCATATGATGAAAAAGGTGTTCATGGACTTCCTCGACAAATTTGTGGTAGTCTTTATCGACGACATCCTCATTTACTCCAAGAGTGAAGAAGAGCATAAGGATCACCTCCGGGCAGTGCTACAACGGCTCCGCAACCATCAGCTATACGCCAAGTTTAGTAAGTGCGAATTTTGGCTCAAGCAAGTTGGGTTTCTCGGGCATGTACTATCCGCCGAAGGCATATCCGTGGACCCGAGCAAAGTAAAGGATGTGCTCGATTGGGTACCGCCCACGACTGTAACACAGATCCGGAGTTTCCTTGGATTAGCTGGATACTATCGTTGTTTCATTGAAGGGTTTTCCAAAATTGCTAAACCTATGATGGAACTGCTCAAAAAGGATACAAAGTTTGAGTGGACCAAGGACTGTGAGAAGAGTTTTTATGAGCTAAAGACGCGTCTGACAACCGCACCCGTATTGACTCTTCCAGACATTTATCGCAGCTTCGACGTGTATTGCGATGCCTCCAGACAAGGTATTGGTTGTGTATTGATGCAAGACGGCAAGGTAGTAGCCTATGCATCACGACAACTACAACCACATGAGGGATATTATCCTACTCATGATTTGGAATTGGCTGCAGTGGTTCATGCATTAAAAATTTGGAGACACTATCTCATTGGAAAAAGGTGCCAATTTTTTACCGACCACAAAAGCCTCAAGTACATCTTCACTCAGCCAGATTTAAATCTCCGTCAGCGAAGATGGTTAGAGTTGGTCAAGGATTATGACCTTGGAATAAATTACCATCCAGGCAAGGCCAACGTCGTTGCCGATGCGCTTAGTCAAAAGCCCGACAGCTTAAATGTCATGTTAAAATCATTGCCTACCGAACTTCAGGAGGAGATCGCTCAGCTCAGCTTGGTTATCGTGGATGCTGGCCTCACTAATATTTTGGGAGTTACCCCCACACTTGAGATGGAAATCCGCAAGGCCCAGCCAGATGACGCCAAGCTACAAAAACATGCAAGGCAGCCCCCAGATTTCTTCAAGGACAACTTCGGTACCCTCTAATTCCGTGGACGAATTTGTGTACCAAATCAACCGGACTTGAAGAGGAAAATCTTGTCAGAAGCACACGAATCCTCGTATTCCATTCATCCGGGAAGTATGAAAATGTATGAAGACCTTAAACAAATATTCTGGTGGAATGGGATGAAGAAAGACATTGCCTATTTTGTAGCCTGTTGTGACATATGCAACAAGGTGAAAGCAGAGCATCAGAAGCCAGCCGGACTTCTCCAACCACTGCCAGTTTCACAATGGAAATGGGATGATGTTTGCAAGGACTTCATCACCGAATTGCCTAGGACACAACGAGGCAAAGACGCAATCTGGGTTATAGTGGACACCCTAACCAAGGTTGCTCATTTCATCCCGGTCAGCACCAGATACAGAGCAAATGAACTAACGCAACTGTATGTATCCAGAATCGCCAGTCTGCATGGGGTACCCCGGACTATCACTTCCGACCGAGGTTCTTTGTTTACCTCCGCTTTCTGGTCCCGCCTCCATCAAGCCTTGGGGACAACACTAAAATATAGTACTGCTTATCACCCCAGACGGACGGTCAGACAGAGCGAGTAAATCAAATACTCGAAGATATGTTGCGAGCCTGTGTGCTAGCCAACGGGGCGAACTGGGAAGATTGCTTGCCATACGCGAGTTCTCGTATAACAACAGTTTCCAGACCAGTCTAAAGATGTCACCCTATGAAGCTCTATATGGTCGTAAGTGCCGCACTCCTCTAAATTGGTCTCAAGCTGGAGATAGCCATATCTTCGAAACGATCTCATGATGGAAGCCGAGAAACAAGTCAGAGAAATCAGAGACCGACTGCAATTGGCCAAATCCCGTCAGAAGAGTTATTATGATGCAAAGCACCGGCAGGTCAGTTTTGAACCTGGAGAACATGTGTACCTCTGAGTCACTCCTATGAAAGGAGTTAAGCAATTTCAGACTCGTGGAAAGCTGGCACCCAGATTCATTGGTCCATTCCCAATTATGTCTCGAGTGGGTATGGTTGCATACCAACTGGAACTACCCCCGGAGTTGTCAGAAATACACAATGTGTTCCATGTTTCGCAATTGAGACGATGTATATCCCCGCCTGAGAAAAGGACTGCAATGGCTGAGATAGAATTGGCAAAGGATTTAACTTATGAAGAAAGACCGTCCAAAATTTTGGATCAAGTGGAAAGGGTCACTCGCAGCAAAGTCAATTTTTTTTTCAAAGTTCAGTGGGAGCATCACACCGAGTCAGAAGCAACTTGGGAGCAGGAAGAGTTCCTTAAGAGTCAGTATCCAGAGTGGTTTTCCCAAGCAACCGAATCTCGAGGACGAGATTCATTCTAAGTGGGGGAGGTTTGTGACAGCCTGGTTTTTGCCCTTTCTTATTTGCTTGAAATTTCATTTGAAAGTTTTTGAAACTTGGAGTTTCTGAATCTTTTCATTTGGACTTAAACACTTGGGCATCCTTGTCTTTCACCCAAATGTTCACTTCTCTCCCAAACCATCACTTCACTTCTGATCCACCACAAAATAACCTTTGGAATATTTTTCTTAAATGAAAAATATTCATTTTCTCTCAAAAACCCTAAGCCAGACCTGTTTGCTTGAAGCAACCCAAATTTTTATGGCTCAGAAAATTCTAAGAGAATTCACAAATATTCTAGGGACCCTAAGGCACCTCCCTGAGCAAAAATATTTCATCACTTTTTGGAATATTTTGCCTACAGAAAATCTTTTCTGTTCTGGACAGAAATGGTGGTTTCTACAGCAACTACCATTTTACTTGCTCCATTTGACCTGAACTTTCTTGTGCATCTTTACCTTACTAACTTATCACTAGCCTCCAAAGCACAGCCCCAAACTCCCAGCCATTTGACTACAGTAACATCACAAAGTTACTGACCAGAAACTTACCTGGCTTGTAAAATCTTCTCTACTGCACCTGGATCCAAACTAAACCGTGGTGAACTTCAAAACTACCACGAACAACATGCCAGACATGAATTTTGGACGAAGGCTAGCTTGAGGAGAGAGTTCGCACGGTGACCACGCGTGTCCACGATGCCAGGCATGCGTGTCGACGCGCTCTGGGTGCCGCCGAACGCTCTGTTCGCACGTGCTTGCTTCCCCCGGCTACCCAACCATGCCAAACCTCGCCACCATCATCGTCTCGACGTCCTTAACTCCACCCTGGCACTCGCCGACGCCGGAGCTCGCCGCAGCGAGCACGGGCAAGGTCCGGCCAGCCCAACAGTGCGGGCGCACTGTGCTCGTCGTCACCCCCTTGATCCTGTGCTCGTCTCCGCTCGCCCACAGTCGCCGCGTGACCTCCGTCGCCTTCTCCCCCTCTCACTGACGCCGCTCGTCGCCGGGCGCCATGGACAGGTGTCCACCGGCGGAGCCCGAAGCACCCTCGCCGCTCGCCTATAAATAGAGCCACCCCCAGCCTCCTCGAGCACCATCCAGCACTCACACACACCCCACGATCGAGTAGGAAGCCGTAGCCCGGCCGGGCAGGCCTCGGGCCACCGTCCCCGAGCTCGAGCACGCCGGTGATCCCGTCTGGTCGTCGCGGTAGCTCCAGCCCCTCCCAGGCCTGGGCGACCCCTCCAAGGCCTCCGCCTCTCTCCGGTGAGGCCATCTCGCCTACTTGGAGCCTCTGGAGCGGCCTCTGCTTGCCGTCTTCCTCAACTCCAACGACCTCCTCGTTCGGCCTCCGCTCGCGAGCTAGATTCCGACACCGTCCGACCACCCCTAGCCACGCTACGAGTACGGGCAGGTGCGCCTCGACCTCCTCTTGCCATCCCTCCCTCTCGTTTGGGCCAAGGAGCCCTCGTCACCAGCGAGAGCTCCGGCGAAGCCACGACCCTCTCTATTTCTCTCTCCCTCTTCCCCCACCTGACTAGCGGGGCCCGCTAGTCAGCCACTCAGTACACGCGCGAAGCGGTATTAGTGGTGGCGCCCCGGGGCTTTACGCCTTCGACGTCATCCCCCCCAGCTGTTTCTTTTATTCTAATTCATTTATATTCCAGAGAGCTTCAAACAATTTTAACCTTTTAACCATAAGTCCAAATGAGATGATTCTTTTTGCATTGTGTTCTTTGAAAGGAAATCTAACAGCTCACCAAAGATGAGATTTTTCTGAGCTGTTTAGAATTTCTGGTGAATTTCAGAAGTGTTCTTGATATTCTCTTTTTGTGTTTAAAATTATTTTCAGAAGGTGAGGCTTGTCTTGAGGATCACCAGGAGGCTTGTGAACCTCATCTGTACTAAGGCAAGCCACATCAACATTTTTATGATGCCATTTCAATATTTGTGATTTTCTCACTTAAATGAAATGATTAACCCATGCATTTAAATACTTATTGAATTATTTGTATTCTGTTAAGTATTGGTCAGTTGTTATGCTTGATTTACAGAATAGTTGAAACTAGTTTAAGTGGGTAAAGCAAGTTAAAATTTATTTGAGGTGATGTTAGAAATAGTTTTGTTATGCATGTTAGTAATTATGTAAAGCTTTGTGTTTGCATTCTTAAATTGATAAAAATTTGTTAGAAAATATTCTGTTAAATACTTGTTTAATCATATTATTTGTCTTACAGAATGTTTGAACCCAACTTAGTGATAAAGAAATTAAGAGTGGTGATATTGATATCTTTTGGTCAAGCATATGAAAGATTTATTGGAGTTACTTTCTTGCGTAGGAAATTAATAGAACTTGTTGCAAAAATGTTTTGGTTAAGTTGTGAGTCATTTTGAGCAAGTAGAGTAATATGAGTTGTTGACGTTTATGCTTGGTGTGCATATGGATGACGTCGGTCATTTTTATCAATATGTGATGCATGTGTTGTTTTGCATTTCATGGCATGCTATGACATCGGTCATTTTTAGTTTAAAGATAATCCTGAATATAATTCAACTTGAATATACCGTTGACTGGGTCATGGTGCCGCTGAATCGAGTTTCTTTCCAGTGCAACCACATTTGCCTTGTGGGAGGCCTTGATTCGGTCCATTGACACGGCCTCTGGTCGGTGCCTCCATCTAGGGAAGATTATGTCGTGCTTGCCCTGGCCTGGTAGGCACACATAATCTTGTGTGCTCGTTGATGAGATTATGGTACCGAGTCCCCGAGTGGGAGTGTTTTGACCACGACGGTGGTCGGGGTGTCTTTGGTAGACACGGGGCCACCCAGGACCAGCCCGTTGGGGATTTGGGTTGGAGTGGCCGGGAGAGTGCTGTGGCAATGGAGGGGTTTTGTCAGAATGCCGTTGGTCCACCTGAATGGGAATGCAAGGCCATGGGTTCCGTGGTGTGGGTACAATGTGCTACCTCTGCAGAGTGTATAATCTATCGATAGCCGAGTCCACGGTCACGAACACGTCGTACTAGGTCCCACCATGAGTCAACGTTTAATAAAACTTGCACACTAAGCGATGAACTTTGCATTTTCAATGGATGGCAGAAAGGCCATCGAGGTATTTGGGACCAAATGATGGTCGTGGTTGTGATCGCCGTAAGGATCACGAGTTGTTCTTGAGAAAGACCATTATGGTGGTGTGTTTGTGGTACAGAGATGATCATAGTTGGTAAGCTGTCCTGAGGGACGTTCGGGCTTGATCACAGCATGTTGACATAAAATGTTGCATTATTAATAATTGGTTAAATATTATGATATTGTTTGTCATTATGATTATGCTTGTTGTGAGCTTGCAAGTACATTCAATGTACTGACCTGGCGTGTCATGCCAGATTTCAGGAAAGTCTCGTTGGAAAGGAGCGCTGTTCGAGTCTAGATTGTGTCCACATCAGTGTCCTTGTGATATGGAGCTTCCGCTACGACGTTATTCCGCTGCCACGTAGTTGTTTGAGTCGAGGCCCTTTTATGTTCACTAAATAATGTACATATTGTTCCGCCGCACCGAGTGTGCCGCTTGGCCTCGACCACTGTTGTAATATGAACTCTGTTCCGCTAGCATCAATAAAGCGGTTGTTTTCTGTACCAATATGTTGTGTGTTGCCAGAAGACATGATCTCTGGGCTGGCAATGCAGGGTAAACCGGTCGCTCTGAGCCGGGGTGCCACATTAGGTCACCTCTAGCACGGCGCATTGCCATGTTATACTTTGATTGCTCTGTTATTTATTGTGTTCCCCCTCCATTACTTCTTTCTGGTAGACCCCGAGACTGCCGGCGACCCCCAGTTCGACTACGGTGTTGACGACCCCTCCTTCTTGCCAGAGCAATCAGGCAAGCCCCCCCTTGATCACCAGATATCGCCTATTCTTCTCTATACTGCTTGCATTAGAGTAGTGTAGCATGTTACTGCTTTCGGTTAATCCTATTCTGCTGCATAGCCTGTCATTGTTACTACAGTTGTTACCCTTACCTGCTATCCTACTGCTTAGTATAGGATGCTAGTGTTCCATCAGTGGCCCTACACTCTTGTCCGTCTGCCATGCTATACTACTGGGCCGTGATCACTCTGGGAGGTGATCACGAGTATATACTATATACTTTATACATGATACATGTGGTGACTAAAGTCGGGTCGGCTCGAGGAGTACCCGCGAGTGATTCACGGATTGGGGGCTGAAAGGACCTTTGTCCCGACGGCCCTCTGGGTGGATCTTTGTGGCGGAGCGACAGGGCAGGTTGAGACCGCCTAGGTGAGAGGTGGGCCTGGCCCTGGTCGGCGTCCGCGGTTACATCAAATAACACGCTTAATGAGTTCTTGGTATTTGATCTGAGTCTGGCCATTTGGTCTATACGCACTAACCAACTACGCGGGAACAGTTATGGGCACTCGACGTCGTGGTATCAGCCGAAGCCTTCGTGACGTCAGCGACTGAGCGGCGCGCGCCGGATTGGACTGGAATGCCTGCTAGGCTAGGTCTGCTTCCGGCCGTGTTCGCAACGTGCAGGTGTGCAATGGGCGACGGGCCCAGACCCCTGCGCCATAGGATTTAGACCAGCGTGCTGACCTCTCTGTTGTGCCTAGGTAGAGCTGTGACGTGTTGATCTTTCGAGGCCGGGCATGACCCAGGAAAGTGTGTCCGGCCAAATGGGATCGAGCGTGTTGGGTTATGTGGTGCACCCCTGCAGGGAAGTTTATCTATTCGAATAGCCGTGTCCCTCGGTAAAAGGACGACCCGGAGTTGTACCTTGACCTTATGACAACTAGAACCGGATACTTAATAAAACACACCCTTCCAAGTGCCAGATACAACCCGGTGATCGCTCTCTAACAGGGCGACGTGGAGGGGATCACCGGGTAGGATTATGCTATGCGATGCTACTTGGTGAACTTACCATCTACTCTCTTCTACATGCTGCAAGATGGAGGTGGCCAGAAGCGTAGTCTTCGGCAGGATTAGCTATCCCCCTCTTATTCTGGCATTCTGCAGTTCAGTCCACTGATATGGCCCTTTACACATATACCCATGCATATGTAGTGTAGCTCCTTGCTTGCGAGTACTTTGGATGAGTAGTCACGGTTGCTTTTCTCCCTCTTTTCCCCCTTTCCTTTCTACCTGGTTGTCGCAACCAGATGCTGGAGCCCAGGAGCCAGACGCCACCGTCGACGACGACTCGTACTACACTGGAGGTGCCTACTACTACGTGCAGCCCGCTGACGACGACCAGGAGTAGTTAGGAGGATCCCAGGCAGGAGGCCTGCACCTCTTTCGATCTGTATCCCAGTTTGTGCTAGCCTTCTTAAGGCAAACTTGTTTAACTTATGTCTGTACTCAGATATTGTTGCTTCCGCTGACTCGTCTATGATCGAGCACTTGTATTCGAGCCCTCGAGGCCCCTGGCTTGTATTATGATGCTTGTATGACTTATTTATGTTTTAGAGTTGTGTTGTGATATCTTCCCGTGAGTCCCTGATCTTGATCGTACACGTTTGCGTGCATGATTAGTGTACGATTGAATCGGGGGCGTCACAATAGTATTTTTTGTCTGTTTTCTGAATTATCCGTGCAATAAAAAATACCTCGAAAATAAAAGTTCTTCATATGCCCGGAAATTGAAATATGATTTTTTCTAGAATATTTGAGAATATCTGGCACTGAGAACACATCAGGGGGAGCCAACACCTGGCCACGAGGGTCCAGGGCGCGCCCACCCCCTAGGCGCGCCCCCTGCCTCGTGGGCCCCATGTGGGGGATTGTTCTTCGGTATGTGACTCCTCCAATGGTAGTGCTTTATTTATTGCAATTTTTTGCTGCTTAGGCGACGCTGTTCTTGAGCTATCATGTCAAATTTATATGGTCCCAAGTAGTTCTAATGCATGATATAGTCTCTAGGCACTTGTGGGAGTAGTTGCTATCAATTTCGTTGAGTTTGGTTCACTTTTATTTTGAGTTACTAAAAATTTCAGAAATTTTCCAGAGGAAGTAATATGTTTAGGTAAATGTACCAAGGTGGTTCTTCAAGGAAGCAAGGACCCAGGCCCGCAATACGTGAGCCGGACCATGAACTACCAAGAGAAGCTCAAGTGCGGCCTTGTGAATGGCCGTCAGAAGATTTCATGGTCCAAGCAGGAATTAAGGAGGAATTTGACGCATATGTGCGTAATGCTGAACTCGAGGGCTTCATGCTAGATAAGTGCCCTTAGTATTATCACCTAACTGATTCCTTTGTGAGAAGGTTCAAATTTACATGTTCACGCAATTCTCACATTGTCCTATTTGATATCTATGGCAAATCTTATACTATGGACTTAGAAGATTTTAATACTTCTTGTAAACTTCCGCAATGGGGTAGTGCTAGTGAACCTCGCAAATGTGAGTTTAAAGATTTTCTTGCTAGTATCACTGTGGGGGAATCTAGAGAAATAACACAAGCTACCATAGGGAGCATTCATTTTCCTGCTATACATTATTTTGCTCTCTTTATAGGTAGATGCATAAATGTTAAGGATGAGGCATGTCACATGTGTGTTCCAGATCTTAGTGTTCTCAAGAGTGCTGTTTTAGGAGATACACAATATAACTTGGGGGCCATTGTTGCACCAAGGTTGCATAATAACGGTTTAAGTGGAGATTTGTTTGGTGGGATTTATGCAACCCGTGTGGTAATTTTCTTGAGATACCCATACATGAAAATGATCTGGAATTGCTCCCGCTTATCTAGGTTATGATGCTATGGTTCGCCATTAGTTTATTGAGAGGAATGAACAGCTTCTCCAGTACCGACTAATGTTTGATAGGCGCAGCACTTTCCATGTTGCTCTCCCTGCTCCTACTTTCTTTGACTTTCATGCAAAAGGGAGATATATTATAACCAGGGAGGAGGCGAACGAGTATAAGAGGAGGACGGAGGCAGCTCGCCTCCAAGCTGCAGCTCATGAGGCAATAGCTGCTGCATCTCAGTACGACCCCAGCTACAACTTTGATCCTTGGGCATAGACCAACTTAGGCCAAAAGCCTAAGCTTGGGGGAGTACGTATTTCTCACCGACATTACGTTCATGTTCACACACTCATTCTAGTTGTCGGTGCTCATACTTTTTCATTGTAATATCCATGCTAGTTTATTTTCTTTTTAAAGTCTTCGTCTTGTGTGTTTGAAAAACCTTAAGAAAAACCAAAAAATTAGTTATAGCTTTTAGCTAGTTTACTTTCCATACCAGTAGTAGTAGTAATTAAAAGAAAACCCGAAAAGATTTCTTGTTCTTCTTTCGCTTGTTGGGAGCTTTCCCGTGTAAATAGTTTTATTTTATTTGTTTTTTTGGGGCCGAGAGGAGAAGACCATGATGAAAATGTTGAAGTGGCTCTTATATGCATTATTGTTGATTTAACAAAGAGCCCATATTACCTTGTCTTCTCCCTTGTATTAAATGCTTGCAGATTCCAGCTTAGTCCAATGCACGTTCACTGTTATTATTATTCACACCGTTCGGTTGTGCAAGTGAAAGGCAATAATGACGATATATGATGGACTGATTGAGATGAGAGAAGCTGGTATGAACTCGACCTCTCTTATTTTTTTAAATATGATTAGTTCATCGTTCCTGATTCAGCTTATTATGAATGAACATGTTTGCAATGACAATTAGAGATTATAGTTGCTTATGCCATGCTTAATTATCTAGGAGTTTATAATGGTTTACCTTGCGTGCCAACATGCTATTAAAATGGTTGTGATGTGGTATGATAGGGTGGTATCCTCCTTTGAATGATTCAAGTGGCTTGACTTGGCACATGTTCACACATGTAGTTGAAACAAAATCAACATAGCCTCCACGATATTTATGTTCATGGTGGATTATATCCTACTCATGCTTGCACTCAATGTTTATTAATTTTAATGCATGTTCATGACTATTGTCGCTCTCTAGTTGGTCGCTTCCCAGTCTTTTTCTAGCCTTCACTTGTACTAAGCAGGAATACTGCTTGTGCATCCACTTCCATAAACCCCAAAGTTATTCCATATGAGTCCACCATACCTTCCTATATGCAGTATCTACCTGCCGTTCCAAGTAAATTTGTATGTGCCAAACTCTAAACCTTCAAATGAAATTCTGTTTTGTATGCTCGAATAGCTCATGTATCAACTAGGGTTGTCTGTATCTTCCATGCTAGGTGGGTTATTCTCAAGAAGAGTGGACTCCGCTCCTCACTCACGAGAAAATGGATGATCTCCGAGATGCCCAGTCCCATGTTCAAACCAAATCAAAATAATTGCAAACAAAACTCCCCCAGGATTGTTGTTACTTGGAGGCACCCGTTGTTTCGGGCAAGCCATGGCTTGATGCTTGTTGGTGGTGGGGGAGTATAGACTTTACCATTCTGCTTGGGAACCGCCTATAATGTGTGTAGCATGGAAGATATCGAGATCTCTCGGTTGTTATGTTGACAATGAAAGTATGCCACTCAAAATATTATTTATCTCTATTTCAAAATCGAGCTCTGGCACCTCTACAAATCCCTGCTTCCCTCTGCGAAGGGCTTATCTATTTACTTTTATGTCGAGTCATCACCCTCTTATTAAAAAGCACCAGCTGGAGAGCACCACTGTCATTTGCATCCATTACTATTAGTTTACATTGAGTATGACTGTGACTGGATCTCTTTTACCATGAATTACAATGTCTAGTCAGTCCTTGATCTTCAGAGGTGCTCTGCATTTATGTTTTGCGGTCTCAGAAAGGGCTAGCGAGATACCATCTTGTTATATCATATTATGATTGTTTTGAGAAAGTGTTGTCATCCGAGATTTATTATTATTGCTCGCTAGTTGATTATGCCATTGATATGAGTAAACATGAGACCTAAGTGTTATTGTGAATATGGTTAGTTCATAATCTTTGCTGAAAACTTGAATGCTGGCTTTGCATATTTGCAACAACAAGAGCAAACAGAGTTTGTAAAAGTTTTTCTTTATAACTTTTAGTTTATCAACTGAATTGCTTGAGGACAAGAAAAGGTTTAAGCTTGGGGGAGTTGATACTTCTCCATCGTATCTACTTTTCCAAACACTTTTGCCCTTGTTTTGGACTCCAACTTGCATGATTTGAATGGAACTAACCCGGACTGATGCTGTTTTCAGCAGAATTGCCATGGTGTTATTTTTGTGTAGAAATAAAAGTTCTCGGAATGACCTGAAACTTCACGGAGAATATTTTTGGAATTAATAAAAAATAATGGTCAAAGAATCAAGGCCAGGGGGCCCACACCCTATCCACGAGGGTGGGGGCGCGCCTACCCCCCATGGGCGCGCCCCTGCCTCATGGGCCCCCTGGTGCTCCACTGACCTCAACTCCAACTCTATATATTCACGTTCGGGGAGAAAAAAATCAGAGAGAAGGATTCATCGTGTTTTACGATACGGAGCCGCCGCCAAGCCCTAAACTCTCTCGGGAGGGCTGATCTGGAGTCCGTTCGGGGCTCCGCAGAGGGGAATCCGTCGCCGTCGTCATCGTCAACCATCCTCCATCACCAATTTCATGATGCTCACCGCCGTGCGTGAGTAATTCCATCGTAGGCTTGCTGGACGGTGATGGGTTGGATGAGATTTATCATGTAATCCAGTTAGTTTTGTTAGGTTTTGATCCCTAGTATCCATTATGTTCTGAGATTGATGTTGCTATGACTTTGCTATGCTTAATGCTTGTCACTAGGGCCCGAGTGCCATGATTTCAGATCTGAACCTATTATGTTTTCATGAATATATGTGAGTTCTTGATCCTATCTTGCAAGTCTATAGTCACCTACTATGTGTTATGATCCGGCAACCCCGAAGTGACAATAATCGGGACCACTCCCGGTGATGACCGTAGTTTGAGGAGTTCATGTATTCACTATGTGTTAATGCTTTGGTCCAGTACTCTATTAAAAGGAGGCCTTAATATCCCTTAGTTTCCAATAGGACCCCGCTGCCACGGGAGGGTAGGACAAAAGATGTCATGCAAGTTCTTTTCCATAAGCACGTATGACTATATTCGGAATACATGCCTACATTACATTGATGAATTGGAGCTAGTTCTGTGTCACCCTATGTTATAAATGTTGCATGAAGAATCGCATCCGACATAATTATCCATCACTGATCCAATGCCTACGAGCTTTTCACATATTGATCTTTGCTTAGTTACTATTCCATTGCCACTGTTATAATTACTACAAAACTGCTACTGTTACCTTTGCCATCGTTACTGCTACTTCCATACTATTTGCTACTAAATACTTTGCTGCAGATATTAAGTTATCCAGGTGTTGTTGAATTGACAACTTAACTGCTAATACTTGAGAATATTCTTTGGCTCCCCTTGTGTCGAATCAATAAATTTGGGTTGAATACTCTACCCTCGAAACTGTTGCGATCCCCTATACTTGTGGGTTATCAGGCAACCATAGTACAAAAGTACTACGCAATGGAAAGCGCCTGGAAAACTCAGGCAGCTCGCTGGGAACCACCGGTTTGAACTCAGCCCCTCGTCCGGGCAAAAAGGACGCACCCTCGTGGGGCGCCCGACCCAATAGTAAAGAAATCTAAGCCCATTATGGGTCGCGGAACTGTTCTGGATGGATGGCTCGATAGGCCATGCAAAATACATACAACATTGGATACCACACCAACCCATAGCCTTAGAGCGTGTTGGATACTCCGGCAAGTGGCCAAGAGCGCGAGGATCTCCTTGCCAAAAATACCCCAGAAAAACACCCCTCGGAAGACGACGACCTCAAAGTATTGACGGTCTTCAAGACCTTCGCTTCAAAAAATCAGCGCAAAAGGGCACTCCGCGATCTCGCCGAAGTCTGCCAAGTCACAGCAATAAACCTCTGGAACGACACAGCCATAACTTTCAATGCCGGTGACGAACCAAAATTCAGGACAGTCCGGGCACCAGCCGCCTTGGTCCTCAGTCCAACTGTGGACGGCTTTCGACTCACCAAAGTGCTTATGGACGGCGGCAGCGGACTAAACCTCATCTACGAGGACACACTCATCAAAATGGAAATAGATAGGAGCCGCATTGAGCAAAGTAGCACGACCTTCCGGGGAATCATTCCCAGTCGGGAGGCGCGATGCGCGGGAAAAATCACGCTCGACGTAGTATTCGGCATGCCGGAGAATTATCGGTCCGAAGAGATAACCTTCCAAGTGGCCCCTTTCAACAGCGGATATCACGCCCTATTGGGGCGAGACGCATTCACACGCTTCCAAGATATACCCCATTATGGGTACATGAAGCTCAAGATGCCCGGGCCCAATGGCATCATCACTCTTGCTAGTGATCCGGAAATAGCACTGCGCGCCGAAAATAAAACCGCATCCCTGGCCCTCGAGGCATTGTCTGAAGCCCTCGCGGCCGAAGAGCTAACCACGCTGCGCTCCACTGTGGATAGGGATGACGGAATCCTGGACAAGCGACCCAAATCCACCTCCTTTAAACCAGCAGATGAAATAGTCAAATTTCAAGTCCACCCGACGGACCCCAAGAAGACAACATCCATCGGGGCACAACTCGACCCAACGGTTGACGCCGCGCTACGAGAGTTCCTGCGTGAGAACTGGGATATATTCGCCTGGCACCCTTCTGATATGCCAGGAATCCCACGCAGTTTGGCCGAACACAACCTCAATATATTAAAGGGATATAAAGTGGTCAAGCAAACACTGCGGTATTTTTCCGAACCCAAACGACAAGCTATGGGAGAGGAGCTAGCCAAGTTACTTGAAGCCGGATTCATCAAAGAAATAAAACACCCGGACTGGTTAGCAAACCTGGTGATGGTACCAAAGAAGGATAAATCCTGGCACCTATGCGTCGATTTCAAAGACCTCAACAAGGCCTGCCCTAAGGATCCCTTCCCCCTCCCTCGCATCGATCAGATTATTGATGCAACCGCAGGACACGACTCACTGTGTTTCCTCGACGCATACTCCGGATACCATCAAATCAGGATGAAGGAGTCTGATCAAGCCGCAACGGCATTCATTACCCCATACGGGCCTTTCTGCTTCAACACTATGCCTTTCGGGCTCAAAAACGCTGGCGCCACCTACCAACGCATGATCCAAACATGTCTGGAGAAACAAATTGGCAAGACAGTTGAATCATATGTGGATGACGTAGTCATCAAGAGTAGGCACCTCGAGTCGCTAATAGACGACTTACGTCTCACATTCGACAAACTCCGTACATATGACATCAAGCTCAATCCGGAAAAGTGTGTTTTCGGCGTTCCCGCCGGAAAACTGCCGGGCGTCATCATTTCCAATAGAGGAATTGAGGCCAATCCAGCAAAAATCCGGACTTTGTCACAATTGGCTATACCAACTGACCTTAAACAGGTCCAAAAACTAGCCGGATGTGTGGCAGCTTTAAGCCGCTTTATCTCCAGATTAGGAGAAAAAGCATTGCCACTTTATCGACTTCTCCGATGCACCGACCACTTTGAGTGGACGGACGCGACAACGGCCAGACTGGAAGAAATAAAGGCCCTTTTAGCGAGCAACCCAATCCTGGCCGCGCCGAACGTCGGAGAACCCATGTTATTATACATATCGGAACACATCAGGTGGTGAGTGCCGTGCTCGTCGTCGAGCGAGAGCAGGACGGACACAAGTTCCCACTCCAGAAACCGGTATACTATGTATCCACCGTCCTCACACCATGCAAATCCCGGTACCCTCATTACTAAAAAATAGCATATGCGGTCTTCATGGCATCCCGGAAGCTACGACACTACTTTCACGAGTGCTCAATCACGGTGGCCTCCGAAGTACCACTCAATGACATAATAAACAACCGCGATGCGATAGGCCGGATTGCTAAGTGGGCCATTGAGCTCGTTCCATTCGACATAACATACAAACCGTGCCGAGCCATCAAATCCCAAGTACTGGCCGACTTCATCGCCGAATGAACAGAGGCCGAACTCCCTAAAGAGTACGACACATATTCCAACTGGGTCATGCACTTTGATGGCTCCAAAATGCTGGCGGGCTTAGGAGCGGGAGTTGTCTTAACGTCCCCCACAGGAGATGCAGTTCAGTACGTACTCCAAATATTATACACAGACTCCAACAATGCAGCCGAATACGAGGCCTTGTTGCATGGTCTTCGGATGGCTGTCTCCATGGGCATACAACGCCTGGAAGTGCGCAGGGATTCAAATCTCGAAATATCTCAAATAAATGGAGATTTCGATGCGAAAGATCCAAAGATGACGGCTTATCATAACGCCGTTCTCAAAATGTCGGCTCGGTTCGAGGGGCTCGAGTTTCATCATGTGGCTCGAGAAAGTAATCAAGATGCGGATGTCCTTGCTCGCATCAGCGCCAAGTGCGACCCCTTCCCACCTAACATCTTCCTGGAAAGGCTTTTTAAGCCATCCGTGGTGTGGCAAGGGGAGAGCGGCAACACCAGTCCGGATCCGACCATAACCCCAGATTCCGAACACACCGATATCATCGGGGGCTCAGCCACCGAAATAACACCGTCGGCCCATCTTATCATGGCAGTCATTGCCCCATGGACCGAACCCTTCTTGGCCTACCTTAATAGGCGAGAACTCCCAGAGGATCAGAATGAGGCTCGCCGCATTGTTCGGCGCTCGAAAGCCTACAAGGTTCATGACGGAGAGCTCTACAAGAAAAGCGCCACCGGAGTACTCCAAAGATGTATCTCCGAAGAGGAGGGACGACAGATCTTGGCTGAAATTCATGCCGGTCTCGGCGGTCACCACATGGCGGCTCGGGCCCTTGTAAGTAAGGCCTTCTGTACAGGTTTCTATTGGCCGACGGCCCGAGCAGATGCACAGGACCTTGTCCAACGTTGCGTCGAATGCTAGCTTTTCGCCAACCAGAGCCATATGCCAACCACCGCTCTACAAACAATCCCCATCGCTTGGCCTTTTGCGGTCTGGGGGCTTGATATGGTTGGACCCCTTAAAGGAGGAAGCCATAAGAAAAAATATCTGCTGGTCATGGTGGATAAATCCACTAAGTGGATAGAGGCCAAACCAGTTAAAACGGCCGAAGCTGGACCAGTGATAGACTTCATATCCGGCGTTGTGCACTGTTATGGTGTCCCACACAGCATCATCACCGATAACGGCTCCAACTTCACAGCCGATGATGTGAAAAACTGGTGCACTAATCTGGGCATTAAGCTCGATTACGCCTCCGTCTATCACCCACAAACAAACGGTCAAGTCGAACGAGCCAATGATCTTATTATGAGCGGCATCAAGCCCAGACTAGTGCGGTCTTTGAAAGAATCAGACAAGCACTGGTTTGAGGAGCTCGACTCCATACTCTGGGGGCTGCGAACCACGCCCAATCGCACTACCGGATATACACCCTTTTTCATGGTGTACGGCGCAGAGGCTGTGTTACCCTGCGACATTATACATGACTCACCTCGAGTGCGCATGTATGAAGAGAGAGAGGCCGAGCTTGATCGGCAAGATAGCTTAGATGCCCTGGAGGAGGAGCGCAACGTCGCAAGAGCCCATTCTGCATTTTATCAACAACAGGCTCGCAGATACCAAAGCAGAGAAGTGCGGGCCAAGACTTATAATGTTGGCGAACTCGTTCTTCGCTTGACGGAGAAGAAAAAGGACAAACTCAAGCCCAAATGGAAGGGTCGCTTCATCATTGATGAAGTTCTCACTGGAGGAGCGTACCGCCTGCGTGATGCATCAGACAATCGCCTAGAGCCGAACCCATGGAACGCGGCCAGACTCCGAAGATTCTATGCCTAGTGCCGAGCTCTTGTGCGGTTAAACCATGCACCCATGACGTACACATCCTTAAATATGTACGTCCATTATACCTGGGGGCTTCTCGTACAGAAGCTTGCTATTATTATTTTCCGAGCATCAAGCTCATCACATATGTGTCTTTTCCTCATGTGTACCTTTTCTTCGCCATTATATGCATCGATATGACTTAAGTTTTGGACAAGCTGGGTTGCCTGGCTCCTGTGCTTATGCCCTACGTTCTCGTTAGTTTGGCTAGGGCATAAAGGGAGCACCTCTGCGATTGTTACTGCCGGGTCATCCGAATGTGTACCTCAGACTGGGTGAAGCCGAAAGCTAGCGTTCTTAAGGGAATATTCGGTCGGCGGACTAAAGATGTTTTTTCACTTATTACAATATGAACCCCCAGATGTTACGTATGCTGCGATTTTTTCAATCACAGTCCGGACATGCACATTAACGCATGTACACCCAGGGAAAGGAACCCTTAACGGAACTATTCTCTCTGGAAGATGTTTCTTACAATCACAATGTAATATAACATAGCTAGCCAGATACAACTTGTCCGTTCAAGAAACTATGACCCCTACGCCTGGTTTCTATGCATACCCCGGTCTATTTTGCCGTTTAGGTATTCGGAAACACTCCGCGCCTTCGGGTCCAGAGGTTGAAGTAAAAAGGTCTGCCATGACAATCATTTTACAATCCGGCTAGGGACAAATATGTCAAGGAAAGTACATAGTCACTTGGACTAAAAATTTACTCCTCTATACCATCCAACAGGCTGTCTAACTTACAATCCTGTTGGGAATACTTGGCGGCTACTTCTACTTGGTCATATACCAAATTAACGGGAATTTCTTTCCCATCTGACCCTCGAGGTCCGACCCGGGCCATATGATTTGGATCAAGCTTGGTATACCGTGTTTTCACCATGGCCCAGGCCTCTCGCGCACCTTCCTGGCATGCCGATATCTTCCATAATCGGAAACGCCGCCGCGCTCCCTTGAATAGCTGTACAAGCTCCTCCATACTTCCTGGAGGGGAGGCGGATGACCATAAGGCCTTGGCAACACTTCGCATTGCCTGCCGAGCTCGCTTGTGCATTTGCGACAGCTCTTGTAGGAGATCACCCGGCGATCCGGACATCTCCTCCCCGGGATGGCCAGTCAGCATACCTACAGACATAACTCTGTCAATTCCTTTCCTCGCTGAATTACACGAAAGAAAGTTTGAACACATACTAAATATGCCGCCTCACAACTTCTTATTTTCCTTCACGGAGTCAGCCAGCTGGGCCCGCACATCTTTCAGTTCTTCGCCCAGCTGGGTATTGGTATCCTGGAGTTTGTTTTTCTCCTCCCTGACCCGTGTCAGTATACGTTCGCCCGCGGCCCGTTGCCTTTGGCTTCTTGTTCACCAGCTTGCGCGACTTCCAGTGCCTCCTCCAGCTTATCTGACGCTCATGCCATGAGGTATACATCCCCATTAGCATTGCTGGTATATAATTATATTTTCTCCATGGAGGGAGCATTACCAGGGGACGCCTTCTTGGATTTCTCCAGTTCGGCGGCAGCAACAGTTAGCTGGGTCTGACACTTTTCTAGTTCTTGAGACAACAGGTTGTTCTTCTCCGTAAGCACCTGGTTATACAATGATCCTTACATCAGTTGTATCAACTGCTTCAAGTCTCGGGGGCTACTGGTATATAATTATCAGATTTTCATAATATGAACTTACCCGCATATCTTTCAAGTGTTGGTCTCCGGCTCTGGTAAGCCCGTCTCGAGCGGCTCAGATGTATGCATCTGCCGAGCTAAAGGCATTGAATGCTTATTTTGTAAAGCCGGGGTCACGAAGAGCGGCCCTCCGGCGCCGATGATCCATGGCGCTCTCCACTTCCGAGTTTGTGACAGATACATCATCCAAATCCTCGGCCACAGGACAATCCGGCGCCACTCCCGTATTTGTCCTTGTCTTTACGGCAGGGTCTGGAACCTGACTATTGGGAACGTGACCGGCAGGATCCCCGGACATAGTCCGGCGAACGCTCTTCCTGATAAGACACAACAGACAATGTCACAGTTGGATGTGACTGCCAACGAGCATGTTTACAAAGCCATACCTCTTTGATGAGGGCTCGGTCATGTCTTCGTTTACCTTCCTCTTCGATGGATTGCTCGGTGTGGGTGCCACTCTCTGTGGAGTCGCCTCCGGTGCAGCTCGGCGCGCTGAGCGTCTCCCCTTTGGAGCATGAGACAGTGCAGTGGGTGAGGTAGAATGAGGAAGCTCTTTCGGAGGAGATGTCCACTAATTACTTACGTGTGAAGCAGGAAGGAGGCCGGGATAGTCGGCTATAATGGCCACTTCTATGCCATTGTAGCTCGCCTGGTAAAATACTCCCTTCTCGAGCTCCACAAATATGTCCGGATCCTCTTCGAATCCGGGGTCAAGGTCCCGGTTGTGATCCTATGGCTGAGGGGCGGGGCTATGGATCCCCTCGGTAACCTTCCGCCATTCCTGTTACAAATGGACGGATTAATGTTCATTAAAAGTAACTCAGGGATTAGATTGAGTAGAGTAGTGGGATTGGAACTCACCTAGCTAGGAGGATTGTACATGGAAAATCCGTCTCGGCGCTTGATACGAGTGAATTCCTCTTTCTCTCCTTTGAATAGTTCGGCCAATATCTTGGCCAAAGCGGCGGGGGTGTCCAGACCCTTCCGACCACAGCGGGAGGCGTCATCTTCCCCATTATAGTGCCACATGGGAAGCCCTCTGTATTGGAGTGACTGAACCCCCCGCGCTATGGAAGTCGCCATTACCTCGACTATTGGTAATCCGGACTGGGCGAGCGTCTTTATCTTGCCCATCAATTGATGGACTTCCGCGCTGTCTGCCACCTCGAGGCTTCGAGGGCGCGAGCTGTGGCGTTTCTTCAACAGAGCGCTTGAAAATTCGGGCAAACCTATTCGGACTGGGTCAGGAAGGGCAATGTCCTCAATGTAGAACCACTCGGAAGGCCACTCTTCGGACGCCTTCTTCGGCGTGCCAGACAGATATCCGGTCCCGGCGATGCGCCATACCTCGGCTCCGCCCACTACAAATATTGATCCCTCTTGGTTACGAGGGATGATGCAGAATAGCTTCCTCCACAATTCAAAATGGGCCTCACAACCCAGGAATAGCTCACAAAGAGCGACGTAACCCGCGACGTGCAGGATGGAGACAGGAGTGAAATTGTGCAGTTGGAGGCCATAATACTCCAGAAGTCCTCGGAGGAACGGGTGGATTGGAAATCCAACGCCTCTCAACAAGTAGGGAATGAAGCACACTCGTTCCCCCTTGGATGGATTGGGAAAATTCTCCGCCTGGGTCCCACCGTTGAAGGAAGTCAATCCTGCTCGAACAGGGACCAGATCCGCGGGGGGAAGAAATCCCTGTGTTTGCAGCTTCGCTAGCTGACCGTGGGATACGGAACATCTCTCCTAATCGCCTTTTTCGGAGCCATGGGGACGGGAGGAAGAACTGGGAGCGCTAGCCATGTTAGAGTGGTTCCTCCTAGCGAGCTCTGAGGATTTTCCGCATGGTGTGGAATGGATCTGAAGATCCCGATCTCTTTAAATAGACGCCTTTCTTATGTGATCAGGGTGATATGTGCAAAAAAGCCCCGACCTCTCGTATTCGCTCGACATGTGGAAGCTGATGTAATGAAGGCGTGGAAGCTGATGGGCATGATATTAAATGGAAAGCCGAATACTGCTCTTTAAATCAGGTACTTTGAAGTCATCAGAGGAGGAACCCGCCTTGCAATGCCGAAGACAATCTGCGCGCCGGACACATCGTCATTGAAAGCCTGGTTCGGGGGCTACTGAGGGAATCCTGGACTAAGGGGTCCTCGGGCGTCCGGCCTGTTGGACGTGGGCCGGATTGATGGGCTGTGAAGATACAAGACCGAAGACTCTCACCCGTGTCCGGATGGGACTCTCCTTGGCGTGGAAGGCAAGCTTGGCGTCCAGATATGAAGATTCCTTTCTCTGTAACCGACTTTGTATAACCCTAGTCCCCTCTGGTGTCTATATAAGCCGGAGGGGTTAGTCCGTAGAGACATGAATAATCATAGTCATACAGGTAGACTTTTAGGGTTTTAGCCATCACGATCTCGAGGTAGATCAACTCTTGTAATACTCATATTCATCAAGATCAATCAAGCAGGAAGTAGGGTATTACCTCCACAGAGAGGGCCCGAACCTGGGTAAACATCGTGTCCCCTGTCTCCTATTACCATCAACCTTAGACGCACAGTTTGGGACCCCCTATCCGAGATCCGCCGGTTTTGACACCGGCAGTTGGTGCTTCATCATGTTCCGGTCGGGTGAATCGGCTGCAACAATAGAGCCGGCCGGCCTTGTGGTGTCCCCCCGACATTTTCCACCGTTTTGAAGGGCCAAATCTTGGGATCGAAGTATTGCACTTCGTCGATGGCCCTCAATTTATGATTTGTAATTTCCAAATTGCAATTTTTTTCTGTGTACTGTCTGCCAAGTACTTTATGTTCATTGCCTGCTAAATTGTTCTGTTCATGTATTAGGTTATTTTTCATCAAACAATTTTGTTGTTGGATTATTTAGATAATTCGATCATCCATAGCTACGTAAGCAGACAATTGTACTTAATCCCTAATTTCAATTTTTGAGTGCTTCCAATGTATATGTGAATTGTTGAGTAAACAAATTCCGTTGCTTCTTCTATATGGAGTAAGCGCCTCCATAGTTGGTGGCGATGTTTTTTGTTTCATTTCCAAACCTTCATGCTTCCACCTATCACTAATAATGACCCAACTTCATTTTTTCGTGCTTCCTACCTTGGTGCTTCTACATTGTAAGCATTTTGTTTTGATCGTCCAGAAAAATGCTTACAATGTAGAAGCACCAAGGTAAGAAGCAAAAAAAATGCAGTTGGTTCATTATTAAAAATGCTTGCATTTATCTACTGAAAGTTCTTTCTATTTGAATGTCAGCGACATAGAAGATGCAGCTGCATGCAGCTAGCAAGCTTTGTTTGACTATTCATTATCAAATTTCTATGCTTCATACCACGACGAGTTATCTTGAGTTCCCATGTTTTCATACTTCCTCTTATTTGCCGAACAGTGTGTTACTTCCATAAATATGCCTCCCCGGAGCGATATTTGTTTTCATTTTATCTTCAAAATTCCATGTTTGCAAATAACTTGTACCCAATGCACTTTTCCGTGCTTCTCACCAGGGTGCTTCTACATTGTAATCATTTTGTTTCGTATCACAATAAAAAATGCTTCCATTCATCAACCAATAATCGGCTCAGTTTGTATGTTGGCGACACAAGGGATGCATCCTCTTGTTGGTGCCAAACTTTGTTTATTATCTATTATCAATGATCTCTACTTCATACAAAGATCTATTATATTGAGTTTCCACAATTTAATGCTTCATGCAATTTGTTGTACTGTGTTAAACAAATAAGATTTTGTATTTCTAATATCTTGTTTCATACAACTATTTTTAGCAGACATTGTACTATATATGTATTCCTGGTGGAGGTTATGTTTGGTGGTATGCGGCAGCTGAAGCACAGTTCACGGCGGCACCTGCTGAACATCATAGGAGCTACAATAGGGGAGAGGGCGAGGGCAGCCAAAAAGAAGTTGCGAGAGATGTTGCCTGCTTCAGGCTCACCCTGAATTGTGATTGTAATTTTCATTTCCTTGGAAACATATATCAAATACAAAAGTAGCATCTTTATGTTTGTCTGATGCAACTTTATGTTCTATTGGATTCCAGTGGGTGGAAACAAAATTTTTCAATTGTAAAAAAAGTGTAGCTTAACATTGGATGCGATTTTTTTGCTAGAGAGGAATAAATCTCTTTTTTTGGTAGAAACAAATTTTCTTTTCAACAGAAACACATTCGAAGCAAATATTCTTCTCAGAAACAAAATTGTAATATGATGGAAGCACAGTATGCAGTATGTGTTATGGAATAGAAACAATCAAGTTCAGTAGTATTTTCGAGATTTATCAACTAGAATCAAAGCATCATTTACATGATTTATAATATATGAATTTAGGGTATCTGTTTCGTAAAAGAAATGGATTTGCTTATCACAAGTACTGCTTCATCCATCTCAAAAAAATGTAATGCTTTCCATCACATGGGTGCATGAAAATCTGGTAACCTAGCATAATTTAAGGAAGCATGCAACAAGGAAGCAACGTCTAGGAGGAAGAAATGAACGGAAAGTGTAACCCGGGCGTGGGTTGCGGGAGCAGTTACAGAGCACTTAATTAGCAGCAACAACTAATTTTGCGTGGGCCTAATCTAATAGATCGGACGTACGTCGGGCTTCTAATCCAACGGCCAATGACTAGTCTGATATGATCAAATTATCAGTAGTCTGATGGCTAGTGTTGCCCATCATTATATAGGCATCATGTCCAAGATTAGTAAACCGACTCCTGCCTGCATCTACTACTATTACTCCACACATCGACCGCCATCTATCATGCATCTAGTGTATTAAGTTCATGGAGAAACGGACTAATACAATAAGAACGATGACATGATGTAGACAAGATCTATTTATGTAGAAATAGACCCCATCGTTTTATCCTTAGTAGCAATGATACATACGTGTCGATTCTCCTTCTGTCACTGGGATCAAGCATCGTAAGATCGAACCCACTACAAAGCACCTCTTCCCATTGCAAGATAAATAGATCGAGTTTGCCAAACAAAACCCAAATATTGGAGAAGAAATACGAGGCTATAAGCAATCATGGATATAAGAGATCAAAGAAGACTCAAATAACCTTCATGGATAAAAAGATAAATCTGATCATAAACTCAAAGTTCATCGGATCCAAACAAATACACCGCAAATATGGATCTCCAAGAGACCATTGTATTGAGAATCAAACGAGATAGAGAGGAAGCCATCTAGGTACTAACTACGGACCCGAAGGTCTACAAAGAACTACTCACGCATCATCGGAGAGGCGCCAATGGAAGTGGTGAACCCCTCCGTGATGGTGTCTAGATTGGATCTGGTGGTTCTGGACTCTGTGGCGGCTGGAATTGATTTCCGTCCACTCCCCTAGGGTTTCTGGAATATTGGACTAATTATAGAGCAAAGAGTCGGTTCAGAGGGCACCCGAGGTGGGAACAACCCACCAGGGCGCACCTGGGCCTCCAGGCGCGCCCTGGTGGGTTGTGCTCCCCTTGGAGCACCCCCAGGTGCTTCTCCGGCCCACTGGATGTCTTCTGGTCCAAAAGAATGCACAAAAAGTTTCGCTGCGTTTGGACTCCGTTTGGTATTGATTTCCTGCGATGTAAAAAAACATGCCAAAACAGCAACTGGCACTTGGCACCATGTCAATAAGTTAGTACCAAAAAATGATATAAAATGACAATAAAATGATTATAAAACATCCAAGAATGATAATATAACAGCATGGAACAATAAAAAATTATAGATACGTTGGAGATGTATCAGTATGCATCGGTATCAAAGGAATGGGGCTGTATCTTTGGACCAAACTGCAGAAATGCCAGAATAGAGGGAAGGCCGAGCCTATTTAAGACTAGAATCTTCAAGCATCTTGCAACATCATAAGACATAATAGTAATATATCAGAAGTTATAAGTATGTTGTAGCATCCACACCCAGAGATCCTTTCTCGACTCCCTGCGAGAAAGCAACCCCAGAGCAATCATATCCATTACACATCTTCAATATCTAGTTCTAGTTGTATCGATCGGGATACAACTCCGAGCGTCCATTAGGATGGACACGACTATTCAAATAGATATACTTCCCTGCAGGGGTGCACCAACTTACCCAACACGCTCGATCAACTCCGGCCAGACACACCATCAGTTCATGACCGGCCTCAGCTGATCAACATGATGTAGTCCTACCTAGGCTCAATAGAGAGGCCAGCACGCTAGTCTACATCCTAAGCGTGCAGGGGTCTTGGGCCCATCAACCCTCGCACTCATGCACGTTCTGTACGCGGCCGGTGAGCAAACCTAGCCCCCTTATTCAAGCGCAGGCATAACCAGTCCAACTCGATGCGCGCCGCTCAGCCGCTGACGTCCGAAGAGCTTCGGCTGATACATACGACATGGAGTGCCCATACTTATTCCCACATGGTGGTCAGTGCGAAAAGTCCAGAGGCCTACTCGGATTACATATCCAAACTGTTAGTGTCTTGGGAGCATGGTAGCGATCAATGATCCACGATATGTGGTCCCATTGCCCCGTCTCATGGATTTACGGCAAGGGCTAAGAATGCCTGACCATGCTACGTAGAAATCTCGCGGGTACCCTCCAGGTCAACCCGACTTCACATAAACTCACGGGTACCCTCACAGTCAAGATGACTCACAAGAGACTATCGAGAACTCATATCCACCTCATCCGAGGTGGTACCGCCTGTCCCTTCAGTCCCGCAGAAATAGTAACTCTCGTGGGTACCCCTCGGGGCAGACCCGTCTTTATCATGGTTCTGGGGTTAAATTCAAAGTGACTGTGTGTCCAGAACACTAAGGGGGAACCCGAGGAATCACCCTCGATGGATTCCACTCGATGTAACCATCAAGGTGAACTTGGAGGAATCACCCTCGAAGGGTTCACACTTGGGATGTTGCACGACAGAGTCGTCATCGGCAGTGGTGAAGAAGGAATCACCCTCCGTAGACCATGACTGATTAACTACACTATAGAGATCTCATCAGAAGTGCTATATGAGGTATCACCCTTGCCACTCGATAGTAACTCTGCAGAGTCGTACAACTAAAGGGGGGCTGTGATGTGATATGTCGGGCTCTGGACATCGATCACATTGATTGAGTCATCGGTCATCAAGCGGGGGCAACTGGGGCAAGGTGAGGGGCCACTGGTGGATCACTAAACAACCTATACTAAGCATATATGATAAGCAGGTAAGGTAGAAAATCAGGCTATGCATCATAATAGGAGCAATCAAATACAATAGCAAAATCTAATGCAAGCATGAGAAAGAATGGAATGGGCGATATAGGAGTGATGGTTTTGCTTGCTTGGAAGCTCTGCTGAAAAGGGAGAAGGGTCGTAGGTGACGTAGTCAACCACAGGGGCAACATCAATCTTGGGGTCTACTGGAGAGAAGATGGGGAAGAAACAATAAATATAAAGCAAACAAAGCATGCATAGTAATACGCGGTGTTAGGGGTAACCTAAGGTAGTGCTACGCGTTACAGACAGAGCGGGAAAACATCTAGGAATGTTTTCCCGGTGTTTGGTATTTTTCGAACATATGAATCAGAGGGGAAGGATTCATGTTCATCATGTTAGAGGCATGTGACAGATGAACGGATTGCATATTCAGATTCGTTAGATTTTCTGAGACATTTTCATATATAAATTATTTTCATTCAAAGATTATTTTATATGAATTTCTGAAGTTTTAACTATATTATGAAAATCCTGGAATTAATTTAATTCCAATTAATAAACAGATAAATTGCTATGGGTACATAGGGGTGTACCTAGCAATGTGTGCATGTGCATGACAGGTGGGGCCAGAGGGCCCAGTTGACCCAGTCAACTTTGACTGGTCCACTGATGAATAGTGTCAGTGGGGCCCAATGTCAGTGTTTTAATAATTTCTAGAGAGATTCATCTAATCTAAGAAAGTGACCGCACTGGTGCCCTGAAGATCCTGTTGGGGTCTCCTCGGTCTTGGACTCTGATCCAGAACTAACCACGTGAACGGAAACCTCCGGAGTAAATGAAACATGACGACGCTGTCTCGAGGGCTCTCTCTCAGGGGTAGGTGTTGGGTGAGGCTGAAGCATAGGAGCAGCAGGAGTAGCGAGAAGTAAATTCCACTCGGCAGGGGACTCGTGAGGAGTCACTGTTGAAGTATTCGAGTTACTCTGAGGAGTAACCAGAGTGGGTGGAGGGATAGTACTTGGGGTAACGAGCAGGGTAAAAGCGAGTGAGGGTGGAGCGAAAGCGGATCTAGCGGCAACCAGAGCTGCACGAGCACGAGTCAGCTCCTGGGCCAGGTTGAAAATCAGAAGGTAACGGGCCGTTATGTAACGAGAAAGGTGGCTAGATCAACGATCACACGCCAGATCAATGGAAGGGAAACGAATACGTCCATCATCGAACATGGACGGGTAGAAATGGAAACCTGGGTGAGACTGCATCTGGACCTCGTTGTAGTGTAGGTCAACGAGAGCCTCGAATGCAGAAAACTGGACCGCCTGATCGGGTGTAGAAGCGAAACCGCTCCTAGAAGAACGGGTGTAGGTGCCAGTCACAATACTGTTGTGAAAGTGCAACTCATCCCTGGGTGGTTTTGGTAATTCTTAACAACATATAGCTCATTGAACTAATACTCTTTCAAGATGATCATTTCAAAAAGTTCAATGATTGGCATGACATGGACTAGAGATGTGGACCCCTCAAAATGCTAAGGACATATATTGACTCTAAATTTTCTTTTTAGTGATCCAAGGTCACATTGAGTCCATAGGAAAAGCCGATACTATAAAAAGGGGATGAGGTGTTGCTTAATGGCTTGCTTGCCCAAATTGCTTAGTGATATGCTCCAAAAGCCATCAACCACTTTCTCAATTCCACATATGTCCTAAACCTAAAGTCAAACTCGGCCCCACCGATTTGATCTATCTGGCGCCACCGAGTTCATTTGACATAGCCATAGCTAGAAACCCTAATCAGTTCGGTCTCACCGATAGGGATCTCGGTCTCACCGAGATGAGATTGCAATCTCTCTATTTCCCTTCACACCATTTCGGTCTAACCGAAATGAGCGATCTGTCCCACCGAGTTCGCAATGCAAACTCTCTGTTTCCTTGTCGTAACGTTTCGGTCTCACCGAAATGAGCGATCGGTCCCATCGAGTTTGCCTGACCAACTCTCTGTTTGCCTATTACTGAATTCGGTCTCACCGAGTTCATGTGATCGGTCTCACCGAGATCAAGTTATGCCCTAACCCTAGCACATCGGTCCCACCGAGTTGATCATGTCGGTCCCACCGTAGATCCTAACGTTCACATTTCGAACTGAATCGGTCTGACTGAGTTTCACTATTCGGTCCCACCAAGTTTGGTAAATTGTGTGTAACTGTTAGATTTTGTGTGGAGGCTATATATATCCCTCGACCCATCCTCCATTCATGGAGAGAGCCATCAGAACGTGCCTACACTTCCAACATTCATTTTCGGAGAGAGAACCACCTACTCATGTGTTGAGACCAAGACATTCCAATCCAACCACAAGAATCTTGATCTCTAGCCTTCCCCAAGTTGCTTTCCACTCAAATCATCTTTCCACCATATCCAAATCTGTGTGAGAGAGTTGAGTGTTGGGGATATGATGTAGGGTGGAACCATATTCGGCCGATCTTTCACGAAAGGAGCGGATCCCAACTAAGAACACGAAGAACACACGGGGAAACACAAGAGGAACTCTCAAACCAACAAGATATAGTCACACATATGCTAGATCCTCGAAACACGAGAGGAGATACAAGATCCACGATCAACAACGGACGATAAAAAGGGTAACCGGTTCTTCTCCGTGAGGAGGTCTTGATGGGGCCACCCAAGAGGGGGTCTTGAATCGAAGGTGATCTTCTCCGTAGAGGGGCCGCGGTCTCTCTCGTGGAGTAGATCCGTATGGATGAGCAAAGCTCTATCTCACATATGAGCTAAACCAAGGCTAACCCTAAAACGTAGGTGGAGGGGGAGTATATATAGTCTAAGGGGTGAAGGGGTACATGGGCTTTCGGCCCGGATACACTACACGCAGGCATGAGGGGCCGGATGTCCGGGCTTTCCTGGGACGCCGGATGTCTGGGCGCTGGGTCCGGATTTCCGGGCTGGCGAGATCCAGCTTCTAGACGTTCTATGACGGGGTGCCGGATGTCTGGGCTGGGGCTAGATGTCCGGGCTTGCGGGAGGGGCCGGATGTCCGGGCCCTGTAGCACTTCGGTTGCTGGGCTGCTGCTGTTGTTGACATCTTCAGGGGCCAGATGTCCGGGCCAGGGCCGGATGTCTGGGTCCTGTAGCCTTTCTTCGGTTCCTCTCATCGTGCTCCTTCATCCTTGTACTTGGGGACTTGTCCATCATTCCGATCATCTTCGAGAGGGTCTCCTTGGTACCTAGGCATGTGTAGTGTCCTTGCATTAGGTAGCAACCATGTCTCACATGAATGGAAAGGAGAAGCATTTAGAAGCGGGTTCACCTTGTGTCCAATGGCGTATGTTAGAGGTCTCGTCATATGTCCACTTGGGGCTTGGAGAGTAGTCATAGTGTACATGTGGATGATCGTCGGATTCTCCGCATCATCTCCCCTCCCTTGGGAAAGATCTGACCTCGGATCAAAAACCTCATCACCATGGAAACAGTTGTCGTGGACGGACTTGTAGTTGGAGGAAGTGGATGACATGGCGCAATCCAAGTAATCCAAGGTGTCTCCGGAGTGGTACACATGCAAGAAGAGCAAACACAAACGAGACTTGGAAATATAATGGTTAGCGCACACAAGGTGTCCATCAAGTAAACATGAGTCTGTTCGGCAAGATTGTTTGTGACAAAGCGCATGAAGCTTAGTAAGATGATATAGAATGATATGCAAATCATTCATGGGGGCAAAAGCATTCATTGTGCACACAAATGTGTTGTGAATATGATCAATGCAAGCATTGTGCAAAATGATGTCATAATGGGACGGTGTATCAAAAACATGAACATGGTAATTGGTGCTCAATGTGACTATGTGATCATGCAATTGATGGAGGGCAATACGATCATGATGTATGAATATGCCATCAAGGAATATCACAACAAATTTGCTAAGGAAATGTACAAGCTCATATATCATGGATGACATAGAAATGGAAGATGCAACAAGGCAATCATAATGTGAGTCAATCCATGCATAAGATGGAAATTTGTTATGAGTGGTGTTATACCATAGCTCAATGTCGTGGTAGAAGTGGTGGTCTGGTGGTGAATCCACTAAGTCCGAGCACCCCTCAATGTTAAGGTCCATCGAGCCAATCTTCAATGTCGCTCCTCCATTCGCGAGGTGTATCATGTAGACAACAAGAAGGAAACAACAATGAAAGAGTGACCCATCCAATATGCGTATTTGAGGATGGCTCAAAGGGAAGGAGTTCACCTTTATGAGAATGTCGAAAATGTTGGTGTCGCGCATCGTGTACGCCTTCACATGACCAAGTTGTCGCGTGATGGTACCACCTTGTGAATCCTTCAAAACAAAAGAACATGACAAACACTCAGAAAAACAAATGAGGTTAGCGGAAGTGCAAAACCTATCATTCATGTGGTAAGATACCCAACAAGTGTATGCATCATGCTCATCATAAGAAAGGACAAGGGAGCATTTCATAGTATGGAGGCATAAGATGCGATAACAACCAAAGGCGTTAGGCTCAAACAAACAAGCATGCATCACAAGTAATATGCCCATGTCTCCAAGATAGATAAGCATAGCATGGGTGCACTCACTATAATGGCATATGAGAGGTGCAACTAATGGAGACAAGAGACAATGATCAAGATAAATCTAGTGAGAGGCATGAACATATATGTCATCAACCCAAGAAAGCGAGTAAGAATGGAACATGGGTGATGCGACAAAGCAAACAATCCTAGTGATCAAGTCAAGCAAGCTAGTAGTGCGAAGATGCAACATACTAGGAGGAATCATGGCAAGCATCTCATGTGTGCAAATAGTGGTCATGAATAATGCACATGACACATAATAAGCATGAAAGCAAGATATGAGCAAAATATCATCAATGTATTGGCGAGAGGCCATATGGAAATAGTAATGGGATATCATGACTCTCCCAACACAACAATCATCAATAGCATGAGGTACATGGTAAACATGGCAATAGCAACAAGTATCTCCACCAAGCATGCAAATACACATAGAAGTAGTATAATGGTGAATCATATGTAAGTGCAAGCAAGGGTCACAATTGCATGGCAAAGTCATGTAAAGAGGCATAACATGCAAAGTGAACACGATAGAATGGGCATGAAGTAACAAGTGATATATAGCCCATAGCCGTGTGAGAGCCAAGTAGAAGAGATGCTCGTAGTAGTTGCACAAAGAGAACGGTGGTAGGGATAGTCCACGTGATCCCAAGTCATCGTTGCTATCAAGAGCTCGTTTCGTCAACTCTTGGGATTGAGAGGTTGACGAGTATATGTGAGTACCTACACAAAACAAAGGCAAAGGAAAAATTGTGTGTGCGTGGTAGATGTACACATCATCCATCATGATGCATACGTGCATGTGTTGGTTAGCACAAAATATCCAATGCTCAAATAAATGAGATGCGTGATATAGAAACATGTCATCCATCATGATAGGTTTTTTTATTATGTATAGCATAATGGAGACTCAAATTGTGTAAGGCATCATGAGTGATATGTAGAGCAGTGTTATTCATGGAATGCATATGGTGCAAGCAATTATGGGAATCATGCAAAGTATGGAATGCATCAAGATCTCCTAATATGTATGAGGAAACTATGGGGGTCTCCTCATGAGCATTCGTAGAAACATCCCATGGAGAATATTGACAACATCCAAAACAATGCATATTTGGAACAATGTGATCATGGCATGGCATAGTAGATGAATTGCGCAAATCATGTAAAGGTAGCATAGCAATATCATCGCATGAAAAACAAAAGCTAATGACCGTCATCTCATCATCTATGCCATAAGTGCAAATGGGATTTATTTTAATGGGGCATGCATAGTTACTATGTTGAGATTGAAATGGTGCAATATGGGAGATCTCACTCATAACATATGACAAGTTCAATGGATTGTCAAACATGAAGTGACCAATAGAATTTTCACAAGATATCCTATGGAGCATAGCATCACAACTAGGAAACTCAACATGCTCATCATCATATTCATCATAAATTGGTAAGTCATGACATGAGGAAGTCACACTAGCATGAAGCATGGGAATAGGTGGATCAACATCATGCAAGCAATCATTGGTGAGATAGTCCACTAGTGGGACAAGAGAAGCACCATCACCTATGTTACCTTTGGAGCATCGCTCATGTGTTGTAGGTGAGGTGTCGAAGACCAAGTCGTGGTCATCTCCATCTTGATGAAACCATGTGGGGGTGAAACATCGTCCACCATGGCCATCGTTGTCTCCATTGGAGGTATGGACTCGTCGAGGATAGGCATGTCATCACGTAGGAGACCTAGCACCAAAGAAAACACACTTGGAGTAGAGGTTAAGTTGTTAAAAATCATAGTGGCCTCACATGGCGTCTCAACTACCTCAGTCACTAAGTGTTGTGGCTCACTCACTCCCTCAAGGATGCTCTCACTCGTATGGTTGGTGGAGTCACTCAAATGGCTCTCAACCTCGCATAGGATGTGTGGAATGCTCTCATGTGTGGGGCTAGTGGTGGTCATACTCATCCTCTCATAGGAAATGCACTCAATTTCAAATATGGTGGAGTCACTCATATCACTCATGTTGGGATGGCTCTCCTCACATGGGAATTGGGGCATCTCTTCATATGTGGGTGTCGGAGAGATGTTGGTGCAAATGTCTGCATGCTCAGCTCCTATAGCCGCCTTGGTTGAAGGGATAGTCCCATGCTCAACCTTCTTGTCGCCGTCTTGTTGTTGGAGGCCCATATGATGTGGCACCTCGTAGCTCGTCTCCATGACCGAAGGGAATTTCCCATGCTCGGCCATCCTCCTTGAGGGGCTTCTGAAGATGGAAGTGTCACCCTCGCTCGTAGGTGGTCGCCTTGTTGTAGAAGATGTTGATGTAGGCGAACTCACGGGAAGTAGGCGAAGATGCCGTACGTCCAAAGGCGAAGATGCCTTCATAGCACTTGGCGAAGATGCCGAAGTGGTTGTTGTAGTAGCTCTGTCTTGGTGGTGCTCGTCTCGCGGTCTTCTCTTTTGCTCATGAAGCTTGGACTTGGCGTGAAGTAGAGCTTGTTGGGACTTGTACGTTTGCGCTTGTGGAGCATCTTCATGATGATGGTGTCGTTGTCGTACTTGAGCTCGTAGTAGATGTCGTTCGTCGTCATCGTGCACATGATGCTTGGAGGTGACTTGCTCTTCATGACGATGTAGATCACGAACGTGATGGTGGTCGCCATGTAGATGTGGACGTGGACGACTTGCGCTTGACTCATGTTTGTGCTCCGAATACTTGTGACTTGAATGTCGCTGCCTTGAGGATGATGAAGGGGAAGAACAGTTGATCAACAAGGTCTGAATCTCCTCCATCCTTCCATCTTCCTCCTTTTGTGCGGAAAGCTTGTTGTCAAAATAGTCTCTTGTATGTGCTTCGGAGTGTCGTATGTTGATGGCGAGGTTGTCGATGCGCTCTCGCAATCTTGATTGTGCGCCTTGCATTTGTCGTTGTAGATCGAAGATGGACGCTTTGGTGATGTAGTTGTTCACACCGTCGTTGTTGCCGAAGAACGGAGATGAAATTCCTTGCCTATCCGTCACAAGACTCGAGCAAATATGAGTGGGAGAAAGAGAAGAACTATACCAAATGTACCTTGACCGATGTTGAAGATGGATCAATGATCACTCAATAATGTAACAAGGAAATAGCACAATTGGTACCGATCTTGTCGATTTGTCACACCTACACAAGTAAGGCTTATGGTGGAGCTCGGTGAGGATAGTGGCACAAAAATTTGATGCAAAATGTTAGCAAGAGTCAATAATGTTGAAAGAGATTCACAAATTCGCAAATGTAACAAGTAGACCAATAGCAATGAATGGCACACGGAAACGCACACACGGATAGATAAATGGGGTCGTGCAACCAAGGAATGAGCTCAAAATGTGGAATCCATGGAAAGTCCTCTTGTTGCACAACTCTAGAGAGACGCTAGCACGATTGCTCAATAGGCGGATACGACACTTGTGCACAACCTATGATATGCAAAATGTATCAACTTCTATCCTAGGTATGCTATGTATGTATGGTTCCCGGTGTTTCTCTCAAGATGATCCAAGATGATATTATATGCAATATGGTATGATGCTATGGCACTTGCTCACAAGCTCTTTGTTCACTCTTTTTCTTTGCTTAAAAGTTTTTTTTTGTATGGCCACTTTTGCGCAATGCACAAACCAAGATAGCAATTGTGTATATGCGGGAACAAACTTGAGGCACACGAGATGATATGCTACCAATATGATATGGTATGTATGCAATGGAAGGTGTAGACCAATGATCACTAATGTGCACAAGTAATGTTGCCGGCAATACTCAAATGGCTAGTCTCGATAGGCAAGTGACGCAAAATAGGCTAGGGGTTATCAATGCAATTGCAAGGGAATATACAATGGAGGGATACCACGATACCAAGATGATATGGAGATTACCGTCGAAGGTTTCTCGTTTGTAAGCCACAGACGGATGATGGTGAAGTGGACAAAGTCGATGATGACCTCATGGCGATGATGAGTGTCGGTGTTATTAATGTAGATACCAAGATGATGGAGACTCATCCCTAAGTGGCCGAAACACCTTAGGAAATGGAAAAACCGCGAACTCAAAATCTCAAATGACATAGAGGAAAGCGGTGGTGGTTTTGCGGAAATTCAATGGGATTGCGGAAATGAAATGATGGGGTTTGGAGTATGCAATGCGGAAGTGGAGGGTTAGGTGGTGGACTATACACGGTGTTGGAGTTGGAAGCACGGTCCCTAAGTAGCCGAAACACCTTAGGAGACACAACTCACAACACAAACAAAATTGGGTGAAGTTGGGGTGGCGGAAGTGTATGGTGGGCAAGCCTATGCGGAAGTTATGGTGGTGGTTGATGAAGAAGAAACCGTCCCTAAGTAGCCTAAAAACCTTAGGAGACTCAAATCACAACTCAAACAACCTCAAATGCTATGGGGAACAAAATTGGTTAGGTTGCGAAAGTCGATGGTGGTTATGCGGATGATATGGTGGAAGCCCTAGGCAAAGATGCCAAAGTTCCAAAACTTTGATGTAGTTAAATTGTTATGTAACCTATCTAGATGGATAGAGGATGTAAATAGCTACTCAATGAGCTAAAGAACGCGTAAATCGGACTCCGGATGTGAAAGTTACGGTCAAAACGGTGAAACACGGGAGGCTGATGCTCCAGGGGTCGGACATCCGGGGTCGGGGGCCGGATATCCGGGGGTCAGTGTCCAGAACCGTGCAGATTTGGTGATCCAGGAGCCGGATGTCCGGCTTGGGGCCCGGATGTCCGGCCAGATGGCCCGGATGTCCGGCCTAAGGCCCGTATGTCCGGCCCGACGATTCCAGATCGGGATTTAGACTTCGAAACTCGATTTGGGGTGGAAATTGATGATTTCGGGGGCAAAATTGCGGAGATTTCGTGGATGGAAAGTTGGGAAACTTGGGGAAATGCTAGATCCACTCGAAACCAAGCAAATCCATGGATCAAAATCAACAAAATATCATCAAACCAACAAATCACAAAAAAAAAATTGAGGCTATTTTTGGGGAATTTTTGAATTTGGGACAAAATCAATAAAACTAGGCTAGAAAACACAACGGGGAGGCTCCGAAATCGTGATCAACGTGGCTCATGATATCAAGATGATGTAGGGTGGAACCCTATTCAGCCGATCTTTCACGAAAGGAGCGGATCCCAACTAAGAACACGAAGAACACACGGGGAAACACAAAAGGAACTCTCAAACCAACAAGATATAGTCACACATATGCCAGATCCTCGAAACACGAGAGGAGATACAAGATGCACGATCAACAAAGGACGATACAAAGGGTAACCAGTTCTTCTCCGTGAGGAGGTCTTGATGGGGCCACCCAAGAGGGGGTCTTGAATCCAAGGTGATCTTCTCCGTAGAGGGGCCGCGGTCTCTCTCGTGGAGTAGATCCGTATGGATGAGCAAAGCTCTATCTCACATATGAGCTAAACCAATGCTAACCCTAAAACGTAGGTGGAGGGGGAGTATATATAGTCTAAGGGGCGAAGAGGTACATGGGCTTTCGGCCCGGATACACTACACGTAGGCAGGAGGGGCCGGATGTCCGGGCGCTGGGGCCGGATGTCTGGGCTGGCGAGATCCAGCTTCTGGACGTTCTGTGACGGGTGCCGGATGTCCGGGCTGGGCCGAATGTTCGGGCTTGCGGGAGGGGCCGGATGTCCGGGGCCTGGCCGGATGTCCGGGCCCTGCAGCACTTCGGTTGCTGGGCTGCTGCTGTTGTTGACATCTTCAGGGGCCGGATGTCCGGGCCAGGGCCAGATGTCCGGGTCCTGTAGCCTTTCTTCGGTTCCTCTCGTCGTGCTCCTTCATCCTTGTACTTGGGGACTTTTCCATCATTCCGAGCATCTCCGAGAGGGTCTCCTTCGTACCTAGGCATGTGTAGTGTCCTTGCATTAGGTAGCAACCATGTCTCACATGAATGGAAAGGAGAAGCATTTAGGAGCGGGTTCACCTTGTGTCTAATGGCATATGTTTGAGGTCTCGTCGTATGTCCACTTGGGGCTTGGAGAGTAGTCATAGTGTACATGGGGATGATCGTCGGATGCTCCGCATCAGGATACTATCATTTGAAGCATAAGAGCAAGGACTTCATCATCAACACACCATCTATTACCTTTTGGAGAGTGGTGTCTCCTAGATTGGTTAGGTGTCACTTGGGAGCCTCTGTCAAGATTGTGGAGTTGAACCAAGGAGTTTGTATGGGCAAGGAGATCGCCTACTTCGTGAAGATCTAACCAAGTGAGGCAAGTCCTTCGTGGCCGATGGCCATGGTGGGATAGACAAGGTTGCTTCTTCATGGACCCTTCATGGGTGGAGCCCTCCGTGGAGTCGCGCAACCGTTACCCTTCGTGGGTTGAAGTCTCCATCAACTTGGATGTACGATAGTACCACCTATCGGAACCACGCAAAAAATCTCCGTGTCTACATTGCGTTTGCTCCCTCCAAACTCCTCCCCATTACCTTCATATGCAATGATTTACATTCCGCTGCTATACTCTTAGAATTGCATGTGTAGGTTGATTGCTTGACTTGTGCTAAGTTCATAAAATCTGCCAAGACTTCAAATTGGGAAAAGGCTAGATTTTTATTTGGTCAAGTAGTCTAATCATCCCCCCTCTAGACATACTTTCGATCCTACAAGTTGTATCCGAGCCTTGGTCTCCATTTGCCTTGATTTCCATAAGCTTTGGTGATCATAGCCTTGGTTTCACAACCTAGGAGAGTATGCCGTCTAGCAGGGAAATTACCACCGTAGAGGTCCTTACTTTGATGGTACTAATTTTGCTAGTTGGAAGCATAAGATGAAAATGCATATTCTTGGACATAAGCCCGCCGTTTGGGCTATTGGGTGTATTGGCTTGCAAGGTAAATTCTTCAATGGGAGAGAACTGAATCGTGAAGCTGCCGCAAAAGAATTGAAGATGTTGCAATACAATGCTCAAGCTTGCGATATCCTCTTCAACGGATGTGCCCCGAAGAATTCGACAATGTCAGCCATCTTGAGAATGCAAAGGAACTTTGGGATACTTTGATTGATATGTACAAAGGTACCAACTCCGTCAAGGAATCCAAATTGGATGTGCTTCAAACTCAGCTTGACAAGTTCAAAATGAAGGATGGTGAAGGTGTCGCTAAAACGTACTCTAGGCTTGCTCTCATCACAAATGAGATTGCCGGCTTAGGAAGTGAAGAGATGACCGACATATTCATCATCAAGAAGATCCTAAGAGCCTTGGATACAAAATATGACACCGTGTGCACTTTGATCCAAATGATGCCCAATTACAAAGATCTCAAGCCAACCGAAGTCATTGGAAGAATTGTTGCTTATGAGATGTAACTCAAGGATAAAGAAGAGCTTCATAACAAGTCTAGTGGTGCTTACAAAGCCTCATGTGATGCTCCTACATCATCAAGTGAGAAACAAGCCTTCAATGAGGAATTGAGCCTAATGGTGAAGAACTTCAACAAGTTCTACAGGAGTAGAAGCAAAGAAAGAAGTTCCAAGTCAAGGTCCTACAATGACAAAAGATCTTCTAGTCGTGAGCGTAATTGCTACAATTGTGGAAGACCCGGACACTACTCCAATGAGTGTACGGATCCCTACAAAAGAAGGGAAGACTCACCTAAAAGGAGAAGCAAAAGAGAAGAATCACCTCCAAGGGAGAGAAGGAGTAGGGATGATCGTTATGAATGAAGAACCTCTCGCAGAAGCAAGGATTCGGAAAGAAAGGACAAGTCATCAAGGAGCTATACAAAACGAAGACATCAAGATCATGTTGGTGAATGGGTATCTGGCTCCGACTCCAACAACCACTCTGAGAGAAGTTATCACTCCGACTCTGAATATACTCAAGATGAAGGTGTTGCCGGTCTAGCACTTGTGTCAACCAACTCCTATGACATTTTTGATTCATCAAATGAAGGAATTGGAAGATGCTTCATGGCTAAAGGCCCAAAGGTATCACACCCCGAGTATGTTGATTTCAATAGTGATGAAGATGATTTGCTAGATGATGATGATTTACTTGTTGACAACTCCAGTGATGAAAATTATGATGAACTTGCTATTAATCATGCTAATCAAGATAAAATGAATGACGATGATAAGAAGGAGATTGAGAGTCTAACTAAAGAACTAAACACCCTTAAGTTAGCTCATGAGACTACCTTAGAAGATCATAGAGAGCTTTTAAAGACTCATGAGAAGCTACACTTTGAAAAGCTCAACCTAGAGCAAAAGCATAGGTTCTTAAAAGCAATCAATGATGATCTTTGTAAGAAAAGTCCTTCTTACATTGCCAAGCGTTTACTCTTGTCTACTTACATGCCACAAGTAAAATCTAGCAACAAGAGTAAGAAAGATTCTTCATCTAGTCGTAACAATAATCATGCTAAATCCAATATTGTTGCTTCTAGTAGTTCTGTTGATTCCACTAATGATTCTCTTAGCCAAGTTACACTTGAGCAAGAAAATAGCTTATTGAAGGGAATTATAGAGAAAGGTGTTTACAAGAGCCTTGCCGGAAGTAAGCAATTTGAGGAAATTGTAGGCAAGCAAGGAAGGCACCGGAAGAATCAAGGTGTTGGTTTTGAATGAAAGTTCAATGCCAATGGAGTTGAGTGGGAAGAAGATCAATACCCCAAGATGAAGTTTGTTCCTCAACAAGAGAAGTATGATCCTACTTCCTTCAAGGGGACACAAGCTCAGGATGATCTTCCACCACAAGACCACAAGTAAAAAAGCAAGGACAAGCTTCAAGAGGAGATTGATGCATTTGAAGAAGCACCTAAGGCCTTGGTTAAGTGGGTTCCCAAGACTACATCAAGTCGTACTTCATCAAGTACGACAACAACTCCAAGGATTCCCATCAAGTTGATGTGGATCACGAAGAAGAAGAACTAGAGAGTTCTTGAGGGTGACTCCGCCAACATACTTCACTCATATTTATTTTCGCAATGACAAGTGCAATCAACTTCCACTTCTTGCACTAGTTCAAGGAGTCACAAACCCTCTTGTTGGTAAGACAAGGGACAAGGTAACCTAATGCTTTCATGGACATCATCTTGTATGTACTTCACTCTATGTCTATGGATATCCTTGTTTGTTCCTTGTGGGACCAACCCATGTAGGTATTGAAAGTGCAACTCACTCCAACGGATTGCTCCAAATGATCTACATCAACATTGAGAATCCACATCTCCAACATCTACATGAAGTCATCATCGACAAAACCCAAGGTTAGTTCATCCCTCTTAGGGGGATATCACATCTAGGGGGAGCTTTACTCTAAGAATTGAGCTAAATCAACTCTAATGGTGTGAACACAACAATGCTTTATGTAAAAGTGGTAACCCCACTTGTGCTTAAACGATGAGTATGACCTACGATCAAATGTTCTAATTTGACTCCTCAGTCAATATACTCATATATAGATGACCTAGTCATCGCCAATTGCTTGATAGATGCTAGAGTGTTTGTGCATGCTTTGCCACATATTTCATTTGTCATCTTATTGTGTGAGCATGTTGATTGCATATTTTTCCCATTCGAGGACATCCATTTGTTGCTTTGACAGTTTGGCTCTTTTTTCTTTTGCCAAATGGATGGACAAGAATGCCTAAGAACTTCCTCTAGCTATCTATGCTTTTCTCGTCTCAAACTCTATTTATGCTACATCACAAAGTTTGATCAAGTCAGATTCGAACCCTCTGGGTGAGGAGCACTCTGAGCCACCGATTCGTCATAGACTTAAACATCCAAAACCTCTCTGTGTATTTCGGTCTGATCGAGTTCATTGAGTTGATCTAGGTTTTCAATCTCGGTGCAACCAATTTGAACAATTCGGTCACATCGAGTTGCAGTAACCGCTTGCGATTCTGCATCTCGGTGCCACTGAGTCGTTCCACTCAGTCACACCAACAGGGTCAGGATATATATACCCACGGGTCGAATTTTGGAAATTCCTCCAAAACCCTTCGCCCGCGCGTATCCTGCTCTGCCGACTCAAGGCTCCGGATTGTCTCCTCATCGCCATCGACCTCCTGCTGCTGGTCTCCGCCGCCGTCAACGGGAATCTCCGCCGCCGTTGTCGCCGTAGCGAGTTCATCGCCGAGTTAGGGTATGAACTCGACCCCTATGTGCAATCTTTACCTCTAATTCTTGCACTTAGGTCAATGCCATGAGTCTTACCACATATGAGATTACTCTTTCCAGCAAAAACTTCCATTAGATTAGTTTTGATTCGAAAATTTAGGGTTAGGTTTCCGCCGGACTCATCTAGGACCGACCGAGTTGTAGAAATCGGTCTCACCGATTTGGCCTAGGCCATTGCACTTGTAATTTTTGGTCTGACCGAAACTTACAAATTGGTGTGACCGAGTTCAACTCTCAGTGAAACCCTAGCAATCTCGGAGTCACCAAACTGTGTCTCGGTCTGACCGATTCCACTAGTTTAGACTCTAATGTTGCTTCGGTGCCACCGAGTTTAACAAATCGGTAGATCCGAAGTGCTTTCTGTAGAAAACTAAAACTAAGTTTTTGACTCAATTGTTTTGCAAAATCTCTGCACTTTGTGATGCTAATCCACTCTATCTCAACTACATCTATTCACAGGGTCAGCTTTCCGTTTGCAGTGTCAGCTATGTACAATCAAAGTGATAGCCAGAACAAGTCTGAGGTAACATGAGTGAGGGCACTAGTCCCTCTGGCAGCTATGATGAGGGTAGCAGAAGCACCCCAAGCAACTTGCCCAAAGCAGCTACCAGGACAAGAAGAAAGAGAAACTCAGATTCTGAGGATGAACATTATGTTGCTGTTGAAGAGGAGGTCAGCTCAAAGAAGACAGTTGTCAAGAAAGAATTTGGCACTGTGGCTTCAACCAAGCCTGGTTTACACAAGAAAGCTCCTGCCAAGAGAGTGCCCATGTCTAAGACCAGAGCCTCAACTCTTGAAGCCTCCAAATCAACTGTTGAAGAGGCTGCTGGTGAGGGTAAGAAAAAGAAGGAAAGGAAGAGAGGGAGATGGTGCAAGCATGTTGATCCCATGGCTGAATTTGAGAAGCACTCTTTAGATGAGGAAGAAGATGATGAGGAAGATGCTGCACCAAAACCCAAAGCTCAGAAGCTGATTGGGGATGCCATCAAGTCTGGGACTGTTCCATCAAAGCCCAAGACCGCCCCAAAGCAACTGCTCAAGCCCCCAAGACTGCACCAAAGAGAAGCACCAGAAACATACCTGCTGCAGAAAAGAACAAGGTCCCAGTGCCTGAAATGGGAGAAGAAGATGAAGCCCAAATGCTCAGAAAGTTGAAGCCAAAGATCCCTGATCATGATGATAATCATCCAGTGGCTGAAAACATGAAGGAGAGAAAGGATGCAGGTCTCAGGTTGTGGAGACAATCAGACCCCTATGCTGGAAGGAGAAGAATTGCTGTGGACTACAGATTTCACACCAACGAACAACAGGACTTCTATGACACAATTCTGTTGGATAAGAAGCCCATTGTGTGTGACATGAAGTGGGTGGATTGGGAATACATTGATGAAAATGAAGATCACTTCCCTGGAGTGCACGAGAGCTTCAGACTCAATGGAGTTGACACCTTTGTGGGTCAGAAACTGACCAAGTGGAATGATGAGCTAATCATGCAATATTACTCTACTGCTCATTTTTATCCAGATGGAAGAATTGTTTGGATGACTGAAGGTACAAGGTACCAGTCAAATGTTGCTGAGTGGGCCAAGCTTATCAATGCCCCTGAAGAGCATGAGGATGACACTGATGTCTATGCAAAGCGCAAGAAAGATCACAACTCCATGGCCAACATGTACAAGGAGATACCTGACAAGGCCTTGGAAACACACAAGCTAGGCTCAGTGTACTATCTGTTGTCTAGGTTGGCCACCATGAACACCATTCTGAGGCGCATCTTGTTGCCCAAACCAGGAGACCACCGGATGATCAGAGGCCACTCCATCAACTTGCTTCAACTGTTTGATGTGCCACAAAAATTCAAGGTGATGAGTTTGATAGTTGAAACCATCAAGAGAACTGCAGCAGACCAAAAGAGATCATGTGGGTATGCTCCACACATTCATATGCTCATCAACTCCAAGATGGGCAAAGGCATATATCTGTTGGACAAAGAGCACCTTCCCTTGAGGCCTGATTTTGAGGACAACACAGTTTTCATGGATGCTATAGATCCTACTTCAGTAGAGGCTCAGGAGAAGAGAGCAAAAGCAAAAGCAGAGAAGGCAGCCAAGATGCAAAGTGTTGAAGAGGCATCCCAAGTTTTTCTCAAGTCTAAACAAGACCAACTTGCCTATCTTATTCAAGCTACTTTGAGGATTGAGAAAGGATTGGCCACCCTGACTCAGAATCAAGAGAGTCTTGAGAGAATTTTTGAGAAAAACTTCATGACTTGGATGTCAAGGTGACAGAGATTCAGACTTCTGTTGAGAAGATCCAATAAGAGCTTGAGGATAGGAGTGACAAGACCACTACTGATGCTTATCAAAGGGTGCCCAGAAGGCAGAGGTCTGCAACAGTGCCAGTGACAGACACTAGAGCTACAACTTCAGCTCCTGCAGCCACAACTTCAGTCGCCCCTCCATTTGCAACTCCACCAGCTCCTACAACCTCTTCAGATGCATTTGCTGCAGGACTCCTCTCCACGCCACCTTCGCATTCCGGCGCTCCTGAAGATCAAGCTTAGAGAGCTGCATAGCACTATGCATTTTCAAGCTTTTTGGTAACTTGTTGCCAAAGGGGGAGAAAGTGTATAGATCACAGGCTTCGAGAGAGAGAGAGAGAGAGAGAGAGAGAGAGAGCTTTGCTTCTTTTTGCCTCTTTTGCTACTTATTTGTTTGCTTGCTTGGATGATACTCTATGGTTGTGTGTGTGAGAGATACTTGTATGGTCATGTGCTTGATCATATCATACTTTAATGTTTGTGCTCGGATGATGATATTCTCTATCTCTAATGTATGATCATTCACTTTGTCTTGGTGATGAGTGTATATTTCATATTCTGTCATTTTGAGCGCCCCACCAAGATGTATGTGACATGGAAGAGTAACCCATGATCCTTATCGATTGTGCATTTGCATTCACAAGCAAATTTTAAATAATGCACAAATTTATGTGGAGCTCTTGCTTATCATGTACTTCTCAAAGCGACGATGTATCTCATTACTATTATCATTTGTCGAAGCTTTGATCTATATATTGTCATCAATTACCAAAAAGGGGGAGATTGAAAGTGCAACTAATCCCTAGGTGGTTTTGGTAATTCTTAACAACATATAGCTCATTGAACTAATACTCTTTCAAGATGATCATTTTAGAAAGTTCAATGATTGGCATGGCATGGACTAGAGATGTGGACCCCTCAAAATGCTAAGGACATATATTGGCAAAAGCTCAGGACTCTACATTTTCTTTTTAGTGATCCAAGATCACATTGAGTCCATAGGAAAAGCCAATACTATTAAAAGGGCATGAGGTGTTGCTTAATGACTTGCTTGCTCAAAATGCTTAGTGATATGCTCCAAAAGCCCTCAACCACTTTCTCAATTACACATTGGCGGCATCCAGGGAACGGGGGTCCCCAGACTTGCCTGCCTGCGGCCCAGGGCATGGCTCGCCTAGCGGCCTGGTACGACCCATCTTCATCAGCAAACACTCAAGACCCTCACGAGGGGCCAAGCCTCGCGAGGCAGACGATGCAAGACCACCTCCGGGGCAGCCTCACTAGGCTGGCTCGCGAGGAGCGGAGAGATCAAGGCAAGGAGCACCTCGTGAGGTTCCCATGATGTGAGCCATGACGATCAAGGCCAGGCGGGCACCAGCGGGCGCAGAGTACCAGTTTCCTCTTTGGTGCTAAGGGAGCGAGGGCAGGCGAGGAGTCCCGAGGCATCAGGCATGGGCGGAGGCCAACTCGGCCTGAACGGAGATCAGGGCCGCAGCAGTAGCCTTCTCGCGCTGCTCCGCTTCATTCATCTTCGACCGGAGGGCAGCAGTTCTACCCTCAGCTTCGGCCTCCAAGAACTTCAGCTTCAGAGCGTGCTCATTAGCGAGATTCTCGCGAGCCTCCGCCACCCTGCGGTTGACTTCCTCCTGGATTCTGGCCTCGCGCGCGCTGGCAGCATCTTCCGCCAGGGCGACCTGGCGCTCCCTCGTCTCCAACCGCTCGAGCTCAAGGCTGCGCTCCATGGCCTCCAACATCAGCGCTTCCTCACGCCTCAAGATCTCCTCCTCGTCTGATGGTGCCCCCTTCATCGATGCCAAGGCAGCCCTACGCGCCTCCGCTTGCTGCTCCAAGGAGGCATTCAGGGCCTGGAGCTCCTGCCTACGCTTCCCGGCGACCTCGCGGCGGTGGTCTACTTCTCTGGCCTCCTCCAAGGCTCGGGCACTGGCCTTGTGCGAGGTTGCGAGGGATGCCTCGGCCTTCGCGTTGGCGTGCTCGTGCTTGAGGTGCCCGAGGTTGATGGCCCCTTCAGTTGATGCCACTCGTCCACCAGCCAAAGGCCCTCGTCTTCGAGGCGGGCGTCGACGTCCACAAGCTCCTCCCCAAGCCGGCTCAACGCACCCATCGCCTCCCGGAGAAGCTCATGACGAACATCGCCCCTCTTATGCGCCTCCTCGAATGAACGCCCAGGCCCGTCCTCCGCACCGAAAGTCGCTCAAGAAGTCCAAAGAGGCACGCCCCCTCCCAGTAGGGGGCTGGAGGCCGGCCCCTTTCTAGTCGCCCTTTGGGTCTCGGCGGGGGCCCGAAGGGGCGGAGGTTCATTGCATGAAGAAGACGCTAGGGCCGAGTCAACCCAGCTGCAGTCGACCACCAGGGGAGGAGCCCTTGGCACACCTCCCGCATCACAGGCAAAGCACGAAGCAGGGACGGCAAGAACGCCGGGTCGGGGCGCCAGGTCGGTGTGTTCGCCTCTCCTGCCAACCTTGCGCCAGGTACGGAAGGCTGGTTCGTGGCGCCCAAGGTCAACAGGGGACCCGCGGCAGAAGGTGGTTGCTTCTCAGGAGATTTCGCCGCCTTAGGAGAAGGGACCCTGAGGAATCATGGTCAGAAGGGGAAGTAGCACTCGAGAAATTACAAAGCTAAGGTACTCACTCGTCTATGGCGATATACTTCCTCTGTTTCAATGGCCGGAAGGCATCACCGCCACAGCTTGGAGATCCCTTCCTCTTCCGGAGCGCCGCGAAGTTCGGTCGGAGCGGACCAAAGCCCAGGGCGCGGTCACCAGCACCGGGCACGGCTGGAGTGGCTCCTGAGGAGGCGACCTCAGGGGTGCAGGACTGCGTGGAGACCTCGACCTCCACCTCATGGCGACCCGGCGGGGCCTCGGGGGCTTCAGCCTCGGGAGTGTCCGGCGGCACCGCCCCTCCGGCCGCTTCCTCAGGACGTCTCTCCAGGGGCCCGCGAGACGACCCCTCAGGAGCCTCGAGCGGCGCCGGCCCCGCGGCAGCCGCGCCTCCAGCGCTCGACAGCGCTCGCCCCCTGCGCCCACTTCTGGGGTGAGCTCCGCGCTGGCGGCAGGCAAGGGACCCACGGAGACAGGGTTCTCGCGAGGCCCTTCAAGACCGGCCGGACGTAGTCCCCACTCATTGAAAGGGGGCATCTGCCTCGCGAAATCCACCTTGTTCGAGCAGCAGTACAAGAGACAACCCTCCTCCGGCATTTTGGCTGGCGAAGGGTCGCCCGTCAGGATCTCGAGCATAGTTTGCTGTGCCTCAAGAGGAAGCCCGGACTCATGAAGCCTCATGCGATCCTTGCTAATGGCGCTGGAGCGGGGCAACACGGCGCCGGATGAACTCCTTCACCAACATGGGCGCAGTTACGCCAAGAACCTTAAGCCTCTTCAACCGGAGCCAGACGTAGGCAAGACGCGGGTCAGCAAGCCTCTCATGGCCCCAGCCAGAGCTGGGAACGGCGGGTGCCGCCGGAAGCGAGAGCAGGGGGCTGAGCATGCTGACGTCCACGAATACCCACCGCTTCCGGAACCCGCTCGCGGATGGCAGGAGCTCGAAGTCAATCCCGAGCCGGCCGTCGCAGCCACGGCCTGGAAGCTCAGGCATCCCGAGCACCGCCAAGGGTCGGTCAGGTGCAGCGAGAAGAATTGGCGAAGTAGGGCCACGGAAGGGGCAATGCCCACCATGGCCTCGTAGACGAAGGCGAAGACAGCAAGAAGGACGATGGATTGGGGATCTAGGTGCAGCATATGGATCTGGTAATGAGAAAGCACAGCGTTGAAGAAGGTGGAGAACGGGGGAATCAGGCCGGCCCATAGGGTGTCAAGGAAAATATGGACCTCGGTGACTGTCCTATCAATGGAGGTGCGGGATGCGGGCCATGCCACCGTCTTCCCCCATTCGTTGAAGTCGGCGGCGAGCGCTGGGCGGACCTTGTCCATGGCCTCCTGGTTGAGCACCACCGACCGCTCGACGGCTGGCTCGAAGGCCAGAGGTGGTTCGGCTGAGGATTGGGGCTTCTTCTTCCCCTTCTTCGTTCGGCTTGGCGCCATGGCGACGGAGAGGGCAGAGCACATGTCAGATTGAAGGAGGAGGCTATTGTTTTGGGAAGGCGGAAGAGTTGGGGAGTGCGTCGCCAGCAACGGAGGAGTAACCGTGTGGGTCGCGGTGGCCGCCTAGCCAGGCGGGTATCAAGGCTGCGTGGGGAAGCAGCGCCGCCCACGTCTCGTCAGTCGCCATGCGTCAATCAAGGCTGCAGGCGGTTGGGGCCCGCGGCACTTCGCACTTGCCCCTTGGCTTCGCCTTGAAGCCAAGTCCGAGTGCGCCTTGCGCCGGGGGGCTACTGTCGGCGTCCTGGGAACGGGGGTCCCCAGACTTGCCTGCCTGCGGCCCAGGGTGTGGCTCGCCCAGCGGCCTGGTACGGCCCATCTTCATCAGTAAACACTCAAGACCCTCGCGAGGGGCCAAGCCTCGCGAGGCAGATGACGCAAGACCTCCTCCGGGGCAGCCTCACTAGGCTGGCTCGCAAGGAGCAGAGAGATCAAGGCAACGAGCACCTCGTGAGGTTCCCGTGACGTGATCCATGACGACCAAGGCCAGGCGGGCACCAGGCGGGCGCCAACGGGCGCAGAGTACCAGTTTCCTCTTTGGTGCTAAGGGAGTGAGCGCAGGCGAGGAGTCCCGAGGCATCAGGCAAAGGTTTCCATATCGGTGCAACGAGACCAAGACCAGCAGGACGGAGGTCACGATGGAGCCCATGATGGCGTCACCACCAGAGCCTTTGGCAGGCGAAGACTACTTTTGTCAGGATAGCTCGTACTAGTTGTCTCCCTTCAAATCCGGCCGTTGTGGGATCCCTTCCCGCCTAATATTTGGGAAGAGGACCCGGGGGACAAACTTTGGATCAGATCCATTCCACCCTCACACGCACAAGCTCACCGAGCTCAAGAACACGTCTCCTCAGAAGGCGGTTCTTCCCTTGTACTTGTTCATCCCCAGCCTACAAGGCAATCGACCTCACCACACTGGAGTAGGGTATTACACCACAACGGTGGCCTGAACCAGTATAAACCCTTGTGTCTCTTGTTCGTCGAGTTAGGCCTTGAGATCGTGGCGAGAGCGAGCTAGAGAGTGAGGGAGATCTTCGTGCGCACCCCCAGTGTTCGAACCTCAAGGGTTTGCCGGAACCCGCAATCCGACACACATATGTCCTAAACCTAAAGTCAAACCCGGCCCCACCGAGTCGATCTATCCGGCGCCACCGAGTTCATTTGACATAGCCATAGCCAGAAACCCTAATCAGTTCGGTCTCACCAATAGGGATCTTGGTCTCACCGAGATGAGATTGCAAACTCTCTGTTTCCCTTCGTAACATTTCGGCCTAACCGGAATGAGCGATCGGTCCCACCGAGTTCGCAATGCAAACTCTCTATTTTCATTTCGTAACGTTTCGGTCTCACCGACATGAGCGACCGGTCCCACCGAGTTTGCCTCACCAATTCTCTGTTTGCCTATTACTGAAATCGGTCTCACCGAGTTCATGTGATCGGTCTCACCGAGATCAAGTTATGCCCTAACCCTAGCACATCGGTCCCACCAAGTTGATCATGTTGGTCCCATCGAAAATCCTAACGTTCACATTTTGAACTGAATCGGTCTGACCGAGTTTCATTATTCGGTCCCACCGAGTTTGGTAAATTGTGTGTAACCCCTCCACCCATCCTCCATTCATGGAGAGAGCCATCAGAACGTGTCTACACTTCCAACATTCATTTTCTAAGAGAGAACCACCTACTCATGTGTTGAGACCAAGACATTCCAATCCAACCACAAGAATCTTGATCTATAGCCTTCCCCAAGTTGCTTTCCACTCAAATAATCTTTCCACCATATCCAAATCTGTGTGAGAGAGTTGAGTGTTGGCGAGACTATCACTTGAAGCACAAGAGCAAGGAGTTCATCATCAACACACCATCTATTACCTTTTGGAGAGTGGAGTCTCCTAGATTGGTTAGGTGTCACTTGGGAGCCTCCGTCAAGATTGTGGAGTTGAACCAAGGAGTTTGTAAGGGCAAGGAAATCGCCTACTTCGTGAAGATCTACCCAAGTGAGCCAAGTCCTTCGTGGGCGATGGCCATGGTGGGATAGACAAGGTTGCTTCTTCGTGGACCCTTCGTGGGTGGAGCCCTCCGTGGACTCGCGCAACCGTTACCCTTCGTGGGTTGAATTCTCCATCAACGTGGATGTACGATAGCACCACCTATCGGAAGCACGCCAAAAATCTCCGTGTCTACATTGTGTTTGCAACCTCCAAACTCCTCCCCTTTACCTTCATATGCAATGATTTACATTCCGCTGCTATACTCTTAGAATTGCATGTGTAGATTGATTGCTTGACTTGTGCTAAGTTGCTAAAATCTGCCAAGACTTAAAAGTGGGAAAATGCTAGATTTTTATTTGGTCAAGTAGTCTAATCACCCCCCACTAGACATACTTTCGATCCTACATGTTGTGCATGTGACCTCCGCGTGGTACTCATACACCGAGTCTGCCAACTGTTCCCAATACACCTGGTACACCGGGTCATCACCGTCGGGGTAGAGTCGATGCCACACGTTATGCAGAAGGTGAGGAGAAGTGAAAGGTGCTGGCTCAGACTGGTACGGGTACGGAACTGGAGCCGTCTACACTCACAACCATTAGCTGGTTAGTAATAGAAATAATCTAAATGCATGCAATGCAACAACCAAATGAACATGCACACTCAAGGCACCCAATGGCTACTAACTACCGCTTAACTAATGCGCTGGCTATCTAGGGCATCCTACAGTCAGCGCGGCTCTAATACCAAGCGTTGTGGCACCCTGGCTCACAACAACTGGTTTACCTTGCATATCCAGCCCAGAGATCATGTCTTCTGGCAATACACAACAACTTGGTACAAAAATACAACCGCTTTATTGATCTCTTGCAGGAACATAGGTTCGATGATACATAAGGAAGCAAAGCCAAGCGACACACACGGTGCTGCTACACATATTTAGTCGACATGCCGGGTGCCTCGACGATAACGACATAGCTATGCGGCAGCAGAACAACGACGTAGAAGGACTCCATCTCACAGGGACACTGCTGGGACACAACCTAGACTGTGATGAACGATGCAACTCCGACTAATGGTACAACTTCTCGTGAAACTGGCATGACATGCCAGGTGAGTACTTTGAATGTACTCGCAAGCTGACAACAAGCATAGCAAATATGACATACAATAACAATATATTTAATAAGGTTAAATGCATGAGCATGACATGATTATCATGAAGTGGGTGTATCCAGAACTTATGGTCCCTTGGACCAACTCACCATATCGGTTACCTCGTAGACACATTCATCAGCTTACCACGGTGATCACCTCTGAATCACAAAGGATACAAGCTCAATGATCACACAAGATCACCAACCAAAGCATGTGCCACAAAGATATCATTAGTGTGCAGGTTAATTATTTATGTTGACCCACGGTGTGACCTACTAGGAACTGTGTCCATAACCAAGGACGCGACTATCGATAGATTATACACACTCTGTAGAGGTTAGTACACTATACCCACACCACAAAACCCATGGCCTCGTACTCCCATTCGGGTGGACCAACGGCGTTCCGACAAAACCAGTCTATTGCATGACACTCTCCCGACTACTCCGACCAAGTCCCCTTTGGGATAAGTCATGGGTGGCCTCGGTTGCCACTCCGGACATCAAACAGCCACCGCCGTGGCAAAACAAAAACGGTCCCAAATAGGGACCATGCTACCAAACAACTTTGGGCACACAAGGCTATGCCTGCCTACCGGGCCAAGGTAGCGCAAGCGCATAACCTTCCCTCGTTGGAGGCACCGGCGACAAGCATGACAATAAACCAAATTAGGGTCGTCCCATAAAGACAAATGTGGTTGCACTGGGAAGCTCGATTCTGTGGCACCACGACTCGATCAACGACATGTTCAAGTTGGGTTATCATCAGGCTTAACTTGGAATGATAATATTCGAGTCATAGTATGCGATGAAATGCACATGCAACGAATCCACATAGTAATGGTACTATCATAAGCATAAGCATATTAAGTAAACACTACTACACCACTTAATCGAGTAACCATCATACTTCTATAAAGCCTAACAAGCATAGCTTGAAAATAATACTAGATCAAGTTAAATTATTTAAATTAACTAAGTGCAATAATATGAATTTAATTCAAATAAAAACCATTTCCATTGCATTGCCATCCTTGCAAATGAATGGTGTGGCTTGCCTTAGTTCAGAGGAGGGTCACAGAACTTATGGTCCTCTTGAAGACAAGTTGAACCATCTGAAAATAATTAAAAAGCCAAAAAGAAAATGTCACATAAAGCATTTTAATGCACAAGAAAATATCTACATCAAGGAAAAATCTCAATATTTGCATACAGCAAGAGGAGCTCAAGAAAAAACTATTGCAAAAAGAATCATCTCATTTGGACTTGTGGTTTATAAGATATAGCTGGTCAAAGTGAGGGTCAATTATTTGAATTTAAACAAAAAATGCAAAAATCATGAGACCGCCACGTCAAAGGCGTATTCTTCCACTCATACCACTCCGGGAGCGAGAGAGAGAGGCTAACAGGTGGGGCCCTCATGTCAGGTTTAGAAGAGAGAGAGACGGAACAGAGGGTGGCGGCGCTGTCGACGGTGGTTCTCCGACGAAGATGCCACAGTGACCGCTGGTGAGGAGGGGGTGGAAGTAGCGCGCGGAGAGGAGCACGTATGTACCCGAAGCGTGGCCTGAGGTGGACGGACAGTGTTGGAACAAACTTCCCTAGAGACGACAGGCGGCGGAGTTGGGGTTTCCGGCGAGGTTTCGTCGATCGAGCAGCATCGTCGTGCTCAGGAGAAGCTCACGAACACGCGTGGAGGAGTAGGAGATGTCGAAGAGCACCGGAGCGAGTGGACTGCCGTGGGGGATAGGCGGCTAACTATGACGAGGAACAATAGCTAGAGGCCCGTCCGGTCTTGCCGCGGTGTTGAGCTGATCAATTTGTGGCGAGAGAAGGTGGGTGGGGTGGCTAGAGCTGCTCGGGGAGGGATATATTTATAGAGGAGGGAGAGTGAGAGCTAGCGGCCACCGGAGAAGCTTCTGGAGCAGCGAGAGGAGACAAGGGAGGCTCTGGCTTGACGGGACAACTCACTAGAGCTCAGCCGAGCACAGTGGATGGGAGGAGGCAAGCACAGGGGCACGGAGAGGGACAACTCATTCACGCGGGAGCACTATGCTCTTTGCTCCACCGTGTCTGCGTTTGTCGCAGGCTGCCACCATCTGGGAGCGGCAAAGGATAGCTAGGACGAAGAGGATGAGGTTGCGGACGAGCTAGGACAAGCGAGGGTGGCGCGGGGCGAGTGCACATGCGAGGTCAGAGGGGTTGCAACGCTCAGAGCGCGTCGACACCCTGTCGAACACCCTGTTCCACGCGGTCACCGCGTGCATTGGTGCAACATGGTGTGCCAAGGTTGCCAGACCGTGTCTAGGGCCTTACCTTTTCATTACTGAGGCTGGGGATGCTCTAGGTTTGCTTCCAGGCCAATCAGACAAAGATTGGGCACTGGGACAAGTTTCTGGACAGAAACTGTTGAAGAAGCTAGTGAAAAATCCACACAGAGATAAGGTATGAGACTTGGTGGCTAAGCTTCAGGTTGGAAGGTAGTCATGCTATCAAAATTTCAGCTCAAATGGACCAAGCAAAAATACATTTCCTTCACAAAGTGACCTTGCTGTCCAGAAATAAAAATATTTTCTTGAGCCAAAATTCTCCTCATGACCATGGGATATTTTTGCATAGGAAGGTGCTGCATGCCTCAAAGAATATTAGAGAATTTATTTAGGATTTTAGGAGCAATAAGAATAGCGGTTGCTTTGGAATAGATTTAGAAAATATTCATTTTTAGAGGGAAAATGAATATTATGCCATTTAAGAAAATTATTCCATGGCATGTTCTTGGGAGGGATGTAGTCAAGAGATGTTTTGAGGGTGCTAGAATCCACTTGGAATAAAATCAAAAATAATTTCTCAAGTGGCAAGTCTAAAAGAGTTGATTGAAAAATTATAATTAAAACCAAATATTCAATAAACCTCGGGAAAAGAAAGTTTTCAAAATTCAGGGTGTCACAAACCTCCCCCCTTAGGATGAATCTCGTCCTCGAGATTCGGTTGCTCGAGAAACAATTCAGGGTATGCATTCCTTAAGAAATCCTCTCTTTCCCAGGTAGCTTCATCCTCAGTATGATGTTCCCACTCTACCTTGTAAAACCTAACTGACTTGCTGCGGGTGAGTTTTTCCATCTCATCCAATCTCTGGAAAGTTTTCTCTTCATAAGTCAAATCCTGAGCAAGCTCTATTTCTGTCATAGCAGTCCATTTCTCTGGCGGTGAGATACACTTTCGTAACTGTGACACGTGAAAGACATCTTGCACTTTGGATAACTCGGGTTGAAGTTCCAATTGGTATGCCACTGCACCAACTTTGAAAATGATGGGGAACGGGCCAATGTACCTTGGTGCAAGCTTTCCTCGATTTATAAATCTTTTGACTCCTTTCATGGGCGTGACTCGAAGATAGGCATACTCTCCTGGTTCAAAACTGATCTTCCGGTGTTTGGAATCATAATAGCTATTTTGTCGAGACTTGGCTACTTGAAGTCTGTCCTGGATTCCCTTTACTTGTTTCTCAGCTTCCATCTTCAAATCAGTCTTCAAGATGCGGAATATCTCCAGTCTAAAACTAGTTTAAAGGGATACGACACTTGCGTTCGTACAGAGCTTCATACAGTGACATCTTGAGGCTGGCCTGATAGCTGTTATTGTATGAAAACTCCGCATAGGGCAAACTGTCTTCCCATTTAGGTCCTTGAGCAAGTGCACATGCCCGAAGCATGTCTCTGAGAATCTGGTTTATTCGTTCCGTCTGCCCGTCTGTCTGGGGATGATAAGTAGTGTTGTATTTCAAAGCAGTTCCCAAAGCTTTGTGAAGACGCAACCAGCATGCCGAGCTGAATAGCGATCCTCGGTCGGAGGTGATAGTTTTAGGCATTCCATGCAAACTGAGGATCCTTGATACATATAATTGTGCCAGTTGATCTGCTCGATATGTGGTCCTTATAGGAATGAAGTGGGCTACTTTGGTCAGCATGTCCATTACGACCCATACAACATTGTTTGCTCAAAACATTTTGGGTAGTCCCGTGATAAAATCCATGCAAACATCATCCCATTTACTTTGTGGAATGAGTAAGGGTTGCAGTAATTCGGCGGGTTTCTGGTGTTCCGCATTTACTTTGTTCAGATGTCGCAACAGGCAATAAAATATGTGATGTCCTTCTTCATTCTACCCCACCAAAATATCTGCCTTAGGTCTTCATACATTTTTGTACCACCAGGATGGATTGAGTACGACGACTCATGGGCGTCGTCTAATATCATTTGCCACAGATCTCCGAATTCAGGTATGCAAATTCATCCTCGAAATTTCAAAGTACCTTGGTCATCCACATGGAAGTCTTGTGTCTTGCCGGCTTGTACTTGAGCGACATGGCTCTGCAATAATGAATCCTCCGCTTGGGCCTTGTGGACTTCTTCTTCTAGAGTAGCGGTGCAGATGGACTCAACAATGATCAGGTTGAGCTGAGCCATCTCTTTCTTGTAGCTCGGGAGGCAAGGATTCCATTAAGACATTAAATGTGGCTGGTTTGCGACTGAGAGCATCGGCAACCATATGCGCTTTACCCGGATGGTAATTGATATCGAGGTCACAGTCTTTGACCAATTCAAGCCATCTTCTTTGCCGGAGATTCAAGTCTGGTTAGGTGAATATGTACTTGAGACTCTTATGACCGATGAAGATTTGGCACCTCTTGCCGATGAGATAAGGCCTCCAAAATTTTAAGGCATGCACAACTGCTGCTAACTCCAAGTCATGAGTAGGATAGTTTCCTTCATGTGGCCGTAGCTATCTGGAAGCATAAGCCACAACCTTGCCATCTTGCATGAGTACACATCCTATCCCTCTTCTGGATGCATCAAAATACACATCAAAGCTTCGATAAATATCAGGAAGCGTCAACACAGGTGCGCAGGTCAATCGAGTCTTCAATTCATTGAAACTTCCTCTTGCAATCTTCAAACCATTCAAATTCTGATCCTTCTTGAGTAGTTATATCATTGGTTCCGCAATCTTGGAAAAGCCTTCAATGAATCAACGGTAATAACCAGCAAGCCCTAAGAAACTCCGGATCTCGGATACATTCGTGGGTGCTTGCCAATTTAGTACTTCCGTGACCTTACTTGGGTCCACGGCTACTCCTTCAGCTGATTGGATATGCCCCAAGAATCCTACTTGCTTGAGCCTAAACTCACACTTGCTGAATTTTGCATATAATTAATGATCACAGAGCCTTTGCAATACTGCCCGGAGATGTTGTTTATGGTCTTCTTCTCCCTTGGAATATATGAGAATGTCATCGATAAATACCACCACAAACTTTTCCAAGAAGTCCATGAACACTTTGTTCATCATGTGCATGAAGAATGTGGGGGCATTGGTCAGACCAAAAGACATGACCTATACTTGTATAGTCCATAGCGAGTAGTGAATGTTGTCTTAAGAATGTCTTCCTTCTTGATTTTGAGTTGATGGTACCCGGTCCTCAAATCAATCTTGGAAAATATTTGAACTCCGCTCAGTTGATCAAACATGTCATCAATCCTGGGAAGCGGGTACTTGTTCTTGATGGTGACAACATTAAGCTGGCGGTAGTTCACACACATACAAAGACTACCATCCTTCTTGTCCACAAAGATGGCGGGAGAACCCCATGGTGAAGAGCTAGGGCGAATGTACCCCTTCTGGAGCATCTCATCCAGTTGCTTCTTCATCTCCACAAGCTCGGATGGAGGCATTCGGTAATATTTCTTGTACATAGGTGTTGTCCCAGGTACAAGATCAATAGCAAACTCGAGCTCACGATCTGGTGTCATTCCTTGCAATTCTTCTAGAAATACATCTGGAAACTCACTGATCACTCGAATCAATTCCATGCCTGAGGTTACAGCTGTAAAGATCATATCCCTTTTTGGCATGGTTCTGCGGGCCACAAACTGTGTCGCTTGTCCTATCGGATTTATTAATGCGACTTCCCAGGTTGCACAATTAATACATACTTGATGTCTTGTCAGCTAGTCCATTCCCAAAATAACATCCAACTTTGCTGATACAATAGACACCAAGGTGGCAGGGAAAATAACTCCATGGATGTTTATCTCCAAACCACGGCATACCACATTTGTTTTGAGGATGGATCCCGGGGATTCTATCACCATGAATTTCTCAAGAAGAGAGCAAGAAAGATTTTTTTGGGTAACAAAACTCCATTAAACAAAAGAATGGGAAGCCCAGAGTCAAATAAAATTGTTGCAGGTATGTTATTAACAAGAAACATAGTTTTCTTGGGCTTCTTCGACGGAGAGATGATGCACTTGCCCTTGAATGAGCTTTTGAGCGGGGAAGGATCCCATGTTGTTGACTTGTGGCTTGAGTGTTGAAGTCGGCTTTCCATTCTTGGGAGACTGCCTTGCATAGTGCCCGGTCTGGCCACTAGTAAAACACACGTTGTTACGCTGACAGTGTTCCCTTACGGGGTTAGTCACAATGTTCTTGACTCGATTTTTAGTCTTGTTGGCATTCTGCTCACATGTTGGCTTGAACTCAAACTGAGGTTGCTGCCAGGTATGAGCCTTCTGACCAATCGACCCGTCTTTCTTAGGCTCAAACTTGCGTTTGCGGTCTTCATAAGCTGGCTTGTTATCATGGACGAGCTTGTGCTCCTTTTCTGTGATGAGAGCCTTGTTCACCAAAGTCTGGAAATCCAGAAAGTCCAACATGCTGAGCGTGCATTGGAGTGTCTGGTTGAGTCCTCGAAGGAATTGATCTATCTTCCTTTCTTCGGTGGCCACATCATGAACAAGCCAAGTGATTGAACTTGTTTAGATACTCATTTACTGACAGGTTCCCTTGTGTGAGAGCAAGGAATTCTCGCTGCTTGACCTTCATAACCCCGGCGGGAATGTGGTACTTGCGGAACTTGTCCTTGAATTTATCCCAAGTGACCTTGTTTTCAGTGAGCCACATGGCCTTGGTATTATCCCACCAGATAACAGCGGGTCCTTCAAGATAGTGAGTAGGAAATGGAACCTTGTTGATTTCTTCGGTACAAGGAATCTCCAATTTCTTCTCAATGGTCCTCAACCAATCGTCGGCCTCCGTAGGGTCAACAACTTGACTAAAGCTAGGAAGCTTGGTCCTCTGGAAATCTGACAGCTTGGAGTGATTACCATTCAGATTATTGTTCTGCCCCAACCATAGCCTGCATACTTCTCACAATTTCAAGCAAAATATTGGTTTCTCTTTTCTTCGAACATGCGCATAATCTGTTCTGTTGTAGGTGGATGCGGTGGAGGAGGTGGTGGTGGTTGATATGGTTCTGGGGAATGTCCTGCCTGTCTGGCGAAGCGATGAACTGGGGCATTGTCAACACCATAGCTGATGCTACTGCATCTCGTCATCCTATATTTGTTTCCTAGTACGAAGCATCGAGATGGGTAACATCCATAAAAAGGCAAGCGTCAAACCCGAGAAAAGCGATGAAAAACCAAGGCAAATAGAATTTCCAACATAATTATACATAGACTCATTATACATGAAAGGAAACATCATGGAAAGTACTACTACACTCATATAACCAAGCATCACGACAACCTCGTCTACTCCTGAAGAAAGTGACCACACTAATGCCCTGAAGATCCTGCTCAGGTCTCCTCGGTCTCGGACTCTGATCCAGAACTGACCACGATAATGGAAACCTCAGGAGGAAAGGAAACATGACGACGCTGTCTCGAGGGCTCTCCCTTAGGGGCAGATGCTGGGTGAGGCTGAAGCATAGGAGTAGTGGGACTAGCGAGAAGTAAAGTCCACTCGGCAGGGGACTCGTGAGGAGTCAGTGTCGAAGTATCCGAGTTACTCTGAGGAGTAACCGGAGTGGGTGGAGGGATAGTAGCTGGGGCAACGAGCGGGGTAAAAGCGAGTGAGGGTGGAGCGAAAGCTGATTTAGCGGCAGCCAGAGCTGCACGAGTAAGAGTAAGATCCTGGGCCAGGTTGAAAATCATAAGGTAACCGACCGTTATGTAATGAGAAAGGTGGCTAGATGAATGATCACACGCCAGATCAATGGAAGGGAAACAAATACTTCCATCATCGAAACTGGACGGGTAGAAATGGAAACCTGGGTGAGTCTGCATCTAGACCTCGTTGTAGCGCAGGTCAACGAGAGCCTCGAATGCAGCAAACTGGACCGCCTGACCGAGTGTGTAGAAGCAAAACCGCTCCTAGAAGAATGGGTGTAGGTGCCAGTCATAGTATTGTTGTGCATGATGAATTCCGCGTGGTACTCATACATCGAGTCTGCCAACTACTCCCGGTATACCTTGATACGTCTCCAACCTATCTATAATTTTTGATTGTTCCATGCTGTTATATTATCAATCTTGGATGTTTTATAATCATTTTATATCATTTTTGGTACTAACCTATTGACATCATGCCAAGTGCCAGTTGCTATTTTTTCCATGTTTTTTACATCGCAGAAAATCAATATCAAACGGAGTCCAAATGTCACGAAACTTCACGGAGATTTTTGATGGACTAGAAGGAAGCTATTGGGCCCTGGTTGCACTTGGGGGAGTCTCGAGGAGGGGACAACACACCAGGGCGTGCCAGGAGGCCCAGGCGTGCCCTGGTGGGTTGTGCCCACCTTGGGTGCCCCCCGGACCGCCTCTTTGCTCTATAAATACCCCAATATTCAAGAAACCCTAGGAACGTCGACGAAATATTCATTCAGCCACCGCAGAGTCCAGAACCACCAGATCCAATCTAGACACCATCTCGGATGGGGTTCACCACCTCCATTGGTGCCTCTCCGATGATGCGTTAGTAGTTCTTTGTAGACCTTCGGGTCCGTAGTTAGTAGCTAGATGGCTTTCTCTCTCTCGCTGAATTCTCAATACAATGGTCTGTTGGAGATCCATATGATGTAACTCTTCTGCGGTGTGTTTGTTGGGATCTGATGAACTTTGAGTTTATGATCAGATCTATCTTTTTATATACATGAAAGTTATTTGAGTTTGTTTGATCTCTTATATGCATGATCTCTTACAGCCTCGTATTTCTTCTCTGATATTTGGGTTTTATTTGGCCAACTTGATCTATTTATCTTGCAATGGGAAGAGGTACCCGGTAGTGGGTTCGATCTTACGGTGCTTGATCCCAGTGACAGAAAGGGAAACGACACGTATGTATCGTTGCTACTAAGGATAAAACGATGGGGTCTATCTCTACATAGATAGATCTTGTCTACATCATGTCATCGTTCTTATTGCATTACTCCATTTTTCCATGAACTTAATACACTAGATGCATGCTGGATAGCGGTCGATGTGTGGAGTAATAGTAGTAGATGCAGGCAGGAGTCGGTCTACTAATCTTGGACGTGATGCCTATGTAATGATCATTGCCTGGATATCATCATAATTATTTGAGGTTCTATCAATTGCCCAACAATAATTTGTTTACTCACTGTTTGCTATTTTTCTCGAGAGAAGCCACTAGTGAAACCTACGCCCCCGGGTCTCTTTCTCATATTATTTGCCTTTGCGATCTATTTTCCTTTGCTTTTATTTTCATATCTATTAAACCAAAAATACAAAAATACCTTGCTGCAATTTATTCTATTTGCAATTCGATCTATCAATCTACTACAATTTATTCACGTCCGTTTGCCTATCTTGGGCGCTGCTACCCGAAAGGGATTGTCCTTTTACACGTCGGGTTGCGAGTATTTGTTATTTGTGTGCAGGTGTTGTTTACATTGTGTTGCTTGATTCTCTTACTGGTTTGATAACCTTGGTTTCATCATTGAGGGAAATACTTACCGTCGCTGTGCTGCATCATCCCTTCCTCTTTGGGGAAATACCGACGTAGCTTCAAGCCGTATCAAAAGGAATTTATGGCGCCGTTGCCGGGGAAGATCTTCAACATATACCAGGTTCCTAATCAAAAATCTCATCTCCTCGCAATTTACATTATTTTCCAGTTGCCTCTCATTTTCCTCTCCCCCACTTCACAAAATTTGCCGTTTATTCGCCCTCTTTTTCGTTCGTCATTTTCTTGCCGGATATGTTTTGAGTGCAATCTTGTTGCGTAGTCATCATGACTCAAGAGAACACCAAGTTGTGTGATTTCTCAAATACCAACAACAATGATTTTATTGGCACTCCTATTGCTCCTCCCGCCACTAGTGCGGAGTCTTGTGATATTAATATTGCTTTGCTGAATCTTGTTATGAAAGATCAATTTTCCGGTACTCCTAATGAGGATGTCGCGTCCCATCTTAATACCTTCGTGGAATTATGCGATATGCAAAAGAAAAAAGATGTGGACAATGATGTTGTGAAGTTGAAATTGTTTCCGTTTTCTTTGCATGATTCTGCAAAAAATTGGTTATCTTCTTTGCCTCGCAATAGTATCGAGTGCTTTTATCACTAAGTATTTTCCGCCCACAAAAAATATTTCCCTTAGAACCTAGATCATGAATTTCAAGCAACTTGAACATGAGCATGTTGCACAATCTTGGGAAAGGATGAAAATGATGCTAAGGAATTGCCCAACTCATGGGTTAAATCTTTGGATGATCATACAAAAATTTTATGCGGGATTGAATTTTGTTTCTTGTAATATTTTAGATTCCGCCGCGGGTGGTACTTTTATGGAAATTACTTTGGGTGAAGCCACCAAACTGCTTGATAATATTATGGCAAATTATTCACAATGGCATACCGAAAGAGCTCCTACTAGTAAAAAAGTTAATTCGGTTGAAGAAATTTCTTATTTGAGTGAAGAAGTTGATGCTCTTATGAAATTGGTTGAAAAGTGCTCCTATTGATTTCAATGATATGCCTTTGTCTACTTTGATTGAGCAAAATAGTGATGTTGTAGATGTGAATTTTATCTCTCGAAATAATTTCAATGACAATGCTTATAGAGGTAATTTTAATCCTAGGCCTTTTCCTAGTAATTCCTATAATAATTATGGTAGTTCCTATGGAAATCAATCTTCTAATAATAATAGTAACACCTCTGATCTTGAGAATAATATTAAAGAATTTATCAACACGCAAAAAAGTTTTCAACACTACCATAGAAGAAAAGTTGAATAAGATTGATGATTTGTCTAGAAGTATTGATAGAATTTCTCATGATATGGAAAATCTCAAGAAGAAATTTTTTGTTCCTAAAGTTGAGGAATCATATAAATCTCTTTATGTTTCTATGGATGAAAGTAAGAAAAGAACCGCTATGCTTAGAGCTAGAAGAGAATTTTTAGAAAAAGCGTTTTCTAGTGATTGATTTCGTAAAAGTGGTGAAGATCTTAAAATGATTGGTGTTTCTTCTATTGATTCCTTGTTTAGTAAAGTTAAGATTGATGAAAACAGGACTGGAGAAGAGTCAACTTTAGCTAGAAGGCGTCCCGATAATTCGGAGGGTGAAAATCTTGTTGAGAAAATTGATAAAAGTGGGTTTGAAGAGGTCAAGACTTTAACTAGTGATGTGCCCACTCTTTTGGATTACAAAGACTTTAATTATTATAGTTGCTCTTTGATAGATTGTATTTCTTTGTTGCAATCCATGATAAATTCACCCCATGCTTATGAACAAAATAAAGCTTTTACTAAACATATTGTTGATGCTATGATGAAAGCTTTGGAAGAGAAATTGGAATTAGAAGTTTCAATTCCTAGAAAATTGCATGATGAATGGGAACCTACTATCAAAGTCAAGATTAAAAATTATGAGTGTTTTGCTTTGTGCGACTTGGGTGCTAGTGTTTCTACAATTCCGAAATCTTTATGTGATGTGCTTGGTCTTACCGATCTTGAAGAATGCTCTTTAAATTTGCACTTGGCGGATTCTACTATTAAAAAGCCTATGGGAAGAATTAATGATGTTCATATTCTTGCAAGTAGGAATTATGTGCCCATAGATTTTATTGTTCTTGATATTTATTGCAATCCGTCTTGTCCAATTATTCTTGGTAGACCGTTTTTATGCACAATTGGTGCCGTGATTGATATGATAGAAGGAAATATCAAGTTCCAATTTCCACTAAGGAAGGGTATGGAACACTTCCCTAGAACAAGAATTATGCCACCATATGAATCAATCATGAGGGCATCTTATGGACCTCGAAACAAAGATGATAAAACTTAGATTCTATGCTTTATGCCTAGCTAAGGGCGTAAAACTATAGCGCTTGTTGGGAGGCAACCCAATGAATAAATTTATTTTTGCCTTTTGCTTTCTGTTCTTAAGTGTTTGCGCAATTATGCTAATTTTATGATTGTGTTTTTTGTGTTTTAATTAGTGTTTGTGCCAAGTAGAACATTGGGATCTTCTTGGGTGATAGTTGTTTAATCTTGCTGGAAAAAACAGAACTTTTGCGTCCAGAGTTAGAATTTTTAAAAATCACAGAAGCGACGAAAAACTATGCATTTTTTACAGCAGATTTATATACAAATTGCTCAGGTCGTCCTATTGTTTCAGGATTTTTGAAGTTACATAAGTATTCGAACAATTCAGATTGCTATAGACTGTTCTGTTTTTGACAGATTCTGTTTTCCTTGCGTTGTGTGCTTGTTTTGACGATTCTATGGTTTTATTTGATGAGTTTTTGCCATAGAAAAGTTGGAATACAGTAGATATAATGCAAGAATAAAATATGAATTGGTTTACTACAGTACTTATAGTAGTGATTTATTTTCTTATACTAACGGATCTCACGAAGGTTTTGTTGAGTTTTGTGTGATTGAAGTTTTCAAGTTTTGGGTTATCTTATGATGGATGAAGGAATAAGGAGTAAGAAGAGCCTAAGCTTGGGGATGCCCCGGCATCCCAAGATATTATCCAAAGAGAGCAAGAAACTAAGCTTGGGGATGCCCCGAGTGGCATCCCCTCTTTCTTCTAACGACCATCGGTATTTTACTCGAAACTATATTTTTATTCGTCACATACTATGCGTTTTGCTTGGAGCGTATTGTATGATATGAGTCTTTTGCTTGTTTTATTTTGTGTTCTAAGTCTTGATTCCTTGCTGGACACGCCTATTTGAGAGAGCCAAAACTATGCCATGACTTGTTAGAATTGCTCTCGATGCTTCACTTAAATGTTTATGAGCTATGGATTTGCTCTAGTGCTTCACTTATATCTTTTTTAGCATGGTGTGCTTAGTTATTTTTGAAGAAATGCTCTCTTGCTTCACTTATATTTATTTGAGAGTTAGTAAAATTTTCAAGAAATTCTCTCTTGCTTCACTTAAATTAATTTGAGAGAAAGAAATATTATGCTCACGATCATCACTTATATTTGTTTGGCTCAACACATGAAAATTAGTTGCAAAGTGATAGGTATCCAAGAAGGATATAATAAAAACTTTCATGAACATCATTGGACAAAATAAACTTGATTCTTAGTAATAGTTTTGAGATATGATGATGTGATATGTGAGTCATGTTGATGAGTAATTATGCTTTAGTAAGAATATTGGTGTTAAGGTTTATGATTCCCTATGCAAGCACGAAAGTCAATAGTCATGCAATGAAATTATATCCTACTTATGGTGCATTATTCGGTGTTAATTATGCTTAATGCTCGCTTATGAGATTATTCGTTTCTTGGTTGGTCGCTTCTCAATCTTTTGCTAGCCTTCATTTTGCACTAAGTATGATCACTACTTGTGCATCCAAAAACCTTTAAACCAGTTTTGCCACATGAGTCCACTATATCTACCTATATGCGGTATTCTTTTGCCGTTCTAAGCAAATTTGTATGTGCCATCTCTAAATTTTCAAAATAAACTTCTCTTTTGTGTGTTCGTATCACTCGCGGAGCGGTGAGGGGTGGCTAATATTTTCCATGCTAGATGTGTTATTCTCACGATGAGTGTTTATTCACTTCTCATTGCACGAGAGTAAGGCAAAGGTATTAGGGATGCCCAGTCCAGAAATGAAAAATGAATTTACTTTATGTTGTCAAATAATGAATTCCTTGGAAAGTGTCGGTATGGAGGGCACCTGTGGATACGGTTAGCCATGGAAAGTGAAAGTATGGTGGAAAAAGGAATAAACTTTATTTTCTGTTTGGGAACCGCCTATGATATATCTAGCATGGAAAGTGTTGGGAACTCGACACACCTCCCAAAATGTTTTTATCTCTCAATTTTCGCTTTGAGCTCTGGCACCTCTACAAATCCCTACTTCCCTTCGCGAAGGGCCTTTCTTTTACTTTATGCAATTTTTATTTTCAATTTGAGTCTCCATATTCTCTTATAAATGCACCAACTAGGAGGCACTATGATCATACTTGAGTATTGGGTGTAGCTAGTATGCGAGTGTGTTTCATGAATGGATCAATGATTGAGCATGATGGGCTAGGGATAACTTATTTTAGCATTGATATTTTGAAAGACATGGTTGCTTGTTGGTATGCTTGAGTATTTAAGTTATCATGTCAAAACTAGACTATTGCTTTGAATCACATAAAAGTCCAAATGTCCATGCTATAAAGAAAAGAATATGAGATGACATGTTAGGCAGCATTCCACATCAAAAATTCTGTTTTTACCATTTACCTACTCGAGGACGAGCAGGAATTAAGCTTGGGGATGCTGATACGTCTCCAACGTATCTATAATTTTTGATTGTTCCATGCTGTTATATTATCAACCTTGGATGTTTTATAATCATTTTATAGTCATTTTATATCATTTTTTGGTACTAACCTATTGACATAGTGCCAAGTGCCAGTTGTTGTTTTCTGTATGTTTTTTACATCGCAGAAATCAATACCAAATGGAGTCCAAACATAGCGAAACTTTTCGGAGATTTTTTTGGACTAGAAGACAACCAATGGGCCAAAGAAGCACCTGGGGGATGCTCCGAGGGGAGCACAACCCACCAGGGCGCGCTTGGAGGCCCAGGCGCGCCCTGGTGGGTTGTGCCCACCTCGGGTGCCCCCGGACCGCCTCTTTACTCTATAAATACCCCAATACTCTAGAAACCCTAGGGGAGTCGACGAAAATCAATTCCAGCCGCCGTAGAGTCCAGAACCACTAGATCCAATCTAGACACCATCACAGAGGGGTTCACCACTTCCATTGGTGCCTCTCCGATGATGCGTCAATAGTTCTTTGTAGACCTTCGGGTCCGTAGTTAGTAGCTAGATGGCTTCCTCTATCTCTCTTGATTATCAATACAATGGTCTCTTGGATATCCATATGATGTAACTCTTTTTGCGGTGTGTTTATTCGGATCGGATGAACTTTGAGTTTATGTTCAGATCTATCTTTTTATATCTATGAAAGTTATTTAAGTTTCTTTGATCTCTTATATGCATGATTGCTTATAGCCTCGTATTTCTTCTCCGATATTTGGGTTTTGTTTGGCCAACTTGATCTATTTATCTTGCAATGGGAAGATGTTCTTTGTAGTGGGTTCAATCTTACGGTGGTTGATCCCAGTGACAGAAGGGGACCCGACACGTATGTATCGTTGCTACTAAGGATAAAACGATGGGGGTCTATTTCTACATAAATAGATCTTGTCTACATCATGTCATCATTCTTATTGCATTACTCTGTTTCTCCATGAACTTAATACACTAGATGCATGCTGGATAGCGGTCGATGTGTGGAGTAATAGTAGTAGATGCAGGCAGGAGTCGGTCTACTAATTTTGGACGTGATGCCTATATAATGATCATTGCCTAGATATCGTCATGATTATTTGAAGTTCTATCAATTGCCCAACAATAATTTGTTTACCCATCGTTTGCTATTTTTCTCGAGAGGAGCCACTAGTGAAACCTACATCCCCCGGTTCTCTTTCTCATATCATTTGCCTTTGCGATCTATTTTCCTTTGCTTTTATTTTCAGATCTATTAAACCAAAAATACAAAAATACCTTGCTGCAATTTATTTTATTTGGCATTCGATCTATCAATCTACTACAATTCATTCACGTCTGTTTGCCTATCTTGGGCGCCGCTACCCGAAAGGTATTGACAACCCCTTTTACACGTCGAGTTGCGAGTATTTGTTATTTGTGTGCAGGTGCTGTTTACGTTTTATTGCTTGATTCTCCTACTGTTTCGATAACCTTGGTTTCATTATTGAGGGAAATACCTACCGTCGCTGTGCTGCATCATCCCTTCCTCTTTGGGGAAATACCGACGTAGCTTCAAGCCACATCACACCTGGTACACTGGGTCATCACCGTCGGGGTAGAGTCGACGCCACACGTTACACAGAAGGTGAGGAGAACTGAAAGGCGCTGGCTCAGACTCGTACGTGTACGGAACTGGAGCCATCTACGCTCACAACCATTAGCTAGTTAGTAATAAAAACAATATAAATTCATGCAATGCAACAACCAAATGCAGATGCACACTCAAGGCAGCCAATGGCAACTAACTACCACTTAACTAATGCGTCGACTGTCTAGGATGTCCTACAGTCAGCACGGCTCTGATACCAAGTGTTGTGGCACCCCGGCTCAGAGCAACCTGTTTACCTTGCATTGCCAGCCCAAAGATCATGTCTTTTGCCAATACACAACAACTTGGCCCAGAAATACAACCGCTTTATTAATCTCTTGCGAGAACATAGGTTCGATGATACATAAGAAAGTGAGGCCAAGCGGCACACATGGTGCTGCTACACATATGTACATTATTTAGTCGACATGTTGGGGGCCTCGACGATAACGACACAGCTATCCGGCAGCAGAACAATGGTGTAGAAGGACTCCATCTCACAGGGACACTGCTGGGACACGACCTAGACTGCGATGAACGATGCAACTCCGACTCCTAGTACAGCTTCTCCTGAAACTGGCATGACACGCCAGGTGAGTACTTTAAATGTACTCGCAAGCTCACAACAAGCATAGAAAATATGACAAACAATAACAAGATATTTAATCAGGTTAAATGCATGAGCATGGCATGATTATCATGAAGTGGGTGTATCCGAAACTTACATCCCTCAGACCAACTCACCATATCGGTTACCTTGTAACCACATTCATCGGCTTACGACGGTGATCACCTCCGGATCAGAAAGGATGCAAGCTTGATGATCACACAAGATCACCAACCAAAGCATGTGCCATAAAGATATCATTAATGTGCACGTTAATTATTTCTGTTGACCCACAGTGTGACCTACTATGAACTGTGTCCATAACCGAGGACGTGGCTATCGATAGATTATACACACTTAGAGGTTAGTACACTGTACCCACACCACAAAACCCATGGCCTTGTACTCCCATTTGGGTGGACCAATGACGTTCCGATAAAAGCAATCTATTGCATGCCACTCTCCCGGCCACTCCGACCAATTCCCCTTTGGGCTAAGTCATGGGTGGCCCCGAATGCCACTCTGGACATCAAACGGCCACTGTCATGGCAAAACAAAAACGGTCCCAAACGGGGACAATGGTACCAAACAACTTTGGGAACACAAGGCTATGCTTTCCTACCGGGCCAGGGTAGCGCAAGCGCATAACCTTCCCTTGTTGGAGGCACCGGCGTGAGGCATGACAATAAACGGAATCAGGGCCTTCCCATAAAGACAAATGTGGTTGCACTGGGAAGCTCGATTCGGTGGCACCATGACTCGATCAACAACATGTTCATGTTGGGTTATCATCCGGTTTAACTTGAAATGAAAATATCCGAGTCATAGTATGCCATGAAATGCACATTCAATGAATCCACATAGTAATGGTACTATCATAAGCATAAGCATATTAAGTAAACACTACTACACCACTTAATCAAGTAACCATCATACTTCTGTAAAGCCTAACAAGCCTAGCATGAAAATAATATTAGCTCAAGTTAAATTATTTAAAGTAACTAAATATAATAATATGTATTTAATTCAAATAAAAAATCATTGCCATTGCAATGCCATCATTGGAAACGAATGGTGTGGTTTGCCTTAGTTCAGAGGAGGGTCACAGAACACCTGGTCCTCTTCTGAAAATAATTAAAAAGCCAAAAATAAAATGTCACATAAAGCATTTTAATGCACCAGAAAATATCTACAGCAAGGAAAAATCTCAATTTTAGCATACAACAAGAGGAGCTCAAGACAAAACTGTTGCAAATAGAATCATCTCATTTTGACTTGTGGTTTAAAAGATATATCTGGTCAAATTTAGGGTCAAATATTTGAATTTAAACAAAAAATGCAAAAATCCAGAGAGCGCCACGTCGAAGGCGTATTATGAGAATACGCCACCACTCATACCGCTTTGGGAGCGAGAGAGAGAGGCTGACAGGTGGGGCTCTTGGGTCAGGTTTAGAAGAGAGAGAGAGAGAGAGGGAGAGAGAGAGGGAACAGAGGGTGGCGGCGCTGTCCACGGTGGTTCTCCGGCGAGGAGGCCACGACGACCGCCGGAGAGGAAGGGGGTGGAAGTAGTGCACTGATTGCTTGTATCTGCGTTGGTATTTCCCCAAAGAGGAGAGGATGATGCAGCACATCAATGGCAAGTCTTTCCCTCACTTATGAAACCAAGGTTATCAATCCAGTAGGAGAACCAAGCGACACTACGTAAGCGGTACCTGCACACAAACAACAAATACTTGCAACCCAATGCGTAAGAGGGGTTGTCAATCCCTCCTCGGTATTGAGATAGATTAAATTGTATGAGTTTTGATAATAGATCTCACAAAAGCACAAAATAAAATAAATAAAGAAAAAGTGGAACAAGGTATTTTTGGGTTTTCGGAATAATATATCTGAAAACAATATGATAGAAAATAGACCCGGGGCCGTAGATTTCACTAGTGGCTTCTCTCGAGAAAATAGCTTACGGTGGGTGAAGAAATTACAGTTGGGCAATTGATAGAAGAGCAAATAATTATGACGATATCCAAGCCAATGATCATGTATATATGCATAACGTCCAAGATTAGTAGACCGACTCCTGCCTGCATCTACTACTATTACTCTGCACATCGACCGCTATCCGGCATGCATCTAGTGTATTAACTTCATGGAAAACCGGAGTAATGCAGTAAGAACTATGACATGATGTAGACAAGATCTATTCATGTAGGAATAGACCAAATCTTTTCATCCTTAATAGCAATGATACATGCGTGCCTCGCTACCCCTTCTGTCACTGGGTGAGGACACCGCAAGATCGAACCCATCACAAAGCACCTCTTCCCATTGCAAGAAATATCAATCTAGTTGGCCAAACCAAAGCAAACTTTTGAAGAAGAAATACGAGGCTATAATAAGCATGCTTATAAGAGATCAAAGAAGACTCAAATAATATTCATAGATAGAGCTGATCATAAACTCGCAATTCATCGGATCCCAACAAACACACCGCAAAAATTCATTACATCAAATAGATCTCCAAGAACATCGAGGAGAACATTGTATTGAGAATCAAAAACAGAGAAGAAGCCATCTAGCTACTGCCTACGGACCCGTAGGTCTGTGGTAAACTACTCACGCATCATCAGAGGAGCACCAATGAGGATGATGAACCCCTCCGTGATCGTGTTCCCCTCCGGCAAGGTGCTAGAATAGGGCTCTAGATTGGATCTCGTGCTTCTGGAACTTGCGGCGGCTGGAATTGTGTTTCGTCAACTCCCCTAGGTTTTCTGGAATATTTGGGTATTTATAGAGCTGAGAGGCGGTGGAAAGGACTCTCGTGGGCCCCACTACCAACCTGGGCGCGCAAAGGGCCTCTGGCACGCCTTGGGGTCTTGTGGGCCCCACAGGCTCTCCTCTGGCACTTCCTTGTCTCCCAAGTTGTCTTCTGGGCAGAAAAAATCAAGCAAGCAAAAAAATTTCGCTGCGTTTGGACCCCGTTTGATATTTATATTCTGCGAAGTAAAAAACAAGCAAAAAATAGCAACTGGCACTAGCTCTATGTCAATAGGTTAGTCCAAAAAAGGATATAAAGTTGCTAGAAAATGAATATAAAACATCCAAGAATGATAATATAACAACATGGAACAATAAAAAATTATAGATGCATTGGAGACATATCAGCATCCCCAAGTTTAATTTCTACTCGTCCTTGAGTAGGTAAATGATAAAAACAAATTTTTTGATGTGGAATGCTTCCTAACATGTTCATCACATGTTCATCACATATTCTTTTATTTTGTAGCATGGTCATATGGACTTTTAGATGATTCAAAGCAATAGTCTATATTTGACATGAACATTTCAATACTCAAGCATATCAACAAGCAACCATGCCTTTCAAAATATCAACACTAAAGAAAGCTATCCCTAGCCCATCATGCTCAATCATTGATCCATTCACAAAATACACTCAAATATTAGCTAAATCCAATGCACAAGTATGATCATAGTGCTCCCTAGTAGGTGCTTTTATAAGAGAAGATGGAGACTCAAATAAAAATTAAAATTGCATAGAGTAAATAGATAGGCCCTTCGCAGAGGGAAGCACAGATTTGTAGAGGTGCCAGAGCTCAAAGCTTAAACTGAGAGATAAAAAAATTTTGGGAGGCATACTTTTCCCGTCAATGAAAATGACCGAGAATTCCAAATACTTTCCATGCTAGATACATCATAGGCAGTTCCCAAACATAAAATAAAGTTTATTCCTTTTTCCACCATCCTTTCACAATCCATGGCTAGCCGTATCCACGGTTGCCTTCCATACCAACACTTTCCAAGGAATTTATTATTTGACAACATAAAGAAAATTTCTTTTTCATTTCGGGACTGGGCATCCCTATTACCGCCACACTCCCGTGCAATGACATGTAAAGAAACACTCATCTTGAAATAACACATCTAGCATGGAAAAATATTGGCCACCCCGTGCCGCTTCATGAGCGGTATGGGCACACAAAAAGGATATTCATTTTGAAAATTAGAGATGGCACATACAAATTTAGTTGGAACGACATGGAAATACCACATATGGGTAGGTATGGTGGACTCATTTGGCACAACTTGGTTTAAGGATTTTGGATGCACAAGTAGTATTCCCACTTAGTACAAGGAAAGGCTAGCAAATAGACTGAGAAGCAACCAACCAAGAAATGAAAACAATCATAAACAAGCATTAAACATAACTAACACCGAATAATGCACCACAAGTAGGATGTAATTTCATTGCACAACTATTTATCGTGCTTGCATAGGGAATCACGGACCTTAACACCAATATTCTTACTAAAGCATAATTACTCACCAACATGACTCGCATATTACTATCATCATATCTCAAAATTATTACAAGGAATCAAGTTTATAATATCCAAGGACCTTCATGAAAGTTTTTATTATATCCCTCTTGAATAGCTATCACTTTGGGACTAGTTTAATATATTACCATTGCTTATAAAAAGCTCTCAAATAATTTAAGTGAAGAACATGAGCATAAAAGTTTTCGTCTCTCAAAATAATATAAGTGCAGCATGAGAGAATTTCTTCAAAAATTTGCTAACTCTAAGATTAATCTAAGTGAAGCATGAGAGTATTTCTTTTAAAATTAAAGCACCACCGTGCTCAAAAAGATATAAGTGAAGCACTAGAGCGATTCCACTGCTCAAAAAATTTAAGTGAAGCACATAGAGCAATTCTAACAAATCATAGCATCATTATGGCTTTATCAAATAGGTGTGTCAAGCAAGAATGATTGTGACAAACCAAAAAGCAAAACAAGCAAACACTCAAAATACAAGACGCTCCAAGCAAAACTCATGATATGTGACGAATAAAAATATACCTCCAAGTAAAATTACCGATGGTTGTTTGAAGAAAGAGGGGATGCCTTCTGGGGCATACCCAAGCTTAGTTGCTTGGTTCTCCTTGAATATTACCTTGGGGTGCCATGGGCATCCCCAATCTTAAGCTCTTTTCATTCCTTATCCCTTCATCCATCGTGATCTCACCCAAAACTTGAAAACTTCAATCACACAAAAAACAACATAACCTTAGTGAGATCCGTTAGTATAATAAAGCAAATCACCACTTTACGTAGTGTTGCAAACCCATTCACATTTTATTATTGGATTATAACTGCTGTATTCTAACTTTTCCATGGCTTATACCCTCCAATACAATCCATAGATTCATCAAAATAAGCACACCAAGCAAAGAAAACAGAATCTGTCAAATAACAGAACAGTCTGTAGTAATCTGGACTTCGACCATACTTATGTAACTCCAATTGTTTTGAGAAATTGGGAAAACATAGGAAATTTGTATATCAATCTTGTGTAAAAAATCAGAATTTTGCGTCACTTCTGTGATTTTTAACAATTTAGCTGCTAGACACAAAAGTTTCTGTTTTTCAACAGGATCAAATGAACCATCACCAAACACGATCCTAAAGCTTTACTTGGCACAAACACTAATTAAAACATAAAAACACAAACATAAGAGTAGCATAATTGTGTCAACACACAAAAACAGAAATAAAAGAGAAACAATATTTTATTCATTGGGTTGCCTCCCCACAAGTGCTTTCTTTTTAGCCATTAAGATAGGCTTGGAATTTTAATGATGCTCACATGAAATATAATAATTGAAACTCAAAGATAGCATCATAAAACATGTGACAAACACATTTAAGCCTAACATACTTCCTATGCATAGGAATGTTATAAGCAAACAAATTATCAAGACAAGAAATATCTAGCAGATGCAAAGGAGTGGAATAAAACATTGGCAATCTCAACATAACGAAGGTAATTTAGTAACATGAAATTTTTTCTACAACCATATTTTCCTCTCTCATAATAATTACATGTAAGATCATAATCAAATGCAATAATATAGCTATCATATAAAATTTCCTCTCCATGATCCGCATGCATAAAAGTTTTATAATCTTCCAAGGTAGTGAGATTAACAACAACTAAAGTCATGACCTCTCCAAACCCACTTTTATCAAAAATTTCATAAGATTGAGCACTATCCAAGTATGCGGGATTATTTTTAGCTAAAGTTGACACAATTCCAAAACCACTTTTAATATTATCGCAAGCATATTCATCATGAGGTTTAAATAAATTTTCAAGATCATAAGAATCATTATCACCCCAATCATGATCATTGCAATAAGTAGTGGACATAGCAATATTCGCATCCCCAAGCTTGGGGTTTTGCATATTATTAGCACAATTGACATTAATAGAATTTATAATAACATCATTGCAATCATGCTTTTCATCCAAGGAGCTATCATGAATCACTCTATAAATTTCTTCTTTAGCACTTCATCACAATTTTTGGATTCACGAATCTCAAGCAAAACTTCATAAAGATAATCTGGTGAACTCAATTCACTAATAGTTGGTTCATCATTATGGGATCTTTTAAAAATATTAGCAAGTGGATGAGGATCCATATCAATAGATTTTTAGCAAGCGAAGATGCAAGCAAATAGAAGGCACATGGCAACACAAGCAAAGACAACCAACAAGAAGACACGTGAACAAAAGATCGAACAAGAAAAAGGCAAACGAAAAATATTTTTGTATTTTTGCAAAAACATTTTAGAAGTGGGGGAGATGAAAACGAGAGGCAAATGGCAAATAAAGTATATTGCAAGGAGATGAGATTTGTGATTCGGTACCTAATAGATGTTGATGATGTCTACCCGGCAACGCTACCATAAGTTCTTCCTGATTGCTTGTATCTGCGTTGGTATTTCTCCTTAGAGGAGATGATGATGTAGCACGGCAACAGTAAGTATTTCCATCAGTTATGAAACCAAGATTATCAATCTAGTAGGAGAACCAAGCAACACTATGTAAGCGGTACCTGCACACAAACAACAAATACCTGCAACCCAACGCGTAAGAGGGGTTGTCAATCCCTCCTTGGTATTGACAGATTAAATTGTATGAGTTTTGATAAATGGATCTGACAAAAGCACAAAATAAAATAAATAAATATAAAGTGCAGCAAGGTATTTTGGGGTTTTTTGAATAATAGATATGAAAACAATATGATATAAAATAGACCCGGGGCCATAGATTTCACTAGTGGCTTCTCTCGAGAAAATAGCATACAATGGGTAAACAAATTATAGTTGGGCAATTGATAGAAGAGCAAATAATTATGACGATATCCAAGGCAATGATCATGCATATAGGCATCACGTCCAAGATTAGTAGACCGACTCCTGCCTGCATCTACTACTATTACTCCACACATCGACCGCTATCCAGCATGCATCTAGTGTATTAAGTTCATGGAAAAACGGAGTAATGCAATAAGAACGATGACATGATGTAGACAAGATATATTCATGTAGGAATAGACCAAATCTTTTTACCCTTAATAGCAATGATACATGGGTGCCTCGCTACCCCTTCTGTCACTCGGTGAGGACACCACAAGATCGAACCCATCACAAAGCACCTCTTCCCATTGCAAGAAATATCAATCTAGTTGGCCAAACCAAATCAAACTTTCGAAGAAGAAATACGAGGCTATAATAATCATGCTTATAAGAGATCAAATAAGACTCAAATAATATTCATAGATAGAACTGATCATAAACTCGCAATTCATCGGATCCTAGCAAACACACCGCAAAGAGACATTACATCAAATAGATCTCCAAGAACATCGAGGAGAACATTGTATTGAGAATCAAAAAGAGAGAAGAAGCCATCTAGCTACTGCCTACGGACCCGTAGGTCTGTGGTAAACTACTCACGCATCATCAGAGGAGCACCAATGAGGATGATGAACCCCTCTATGATTGTGTTCCCCTCCGGCAAGGTGCCAGAATAGGGCTCTAGATTGGATCTCGTGCTTGTGGAACTTGCGGTGACTGCAATTGTGTTTCGTCGACTCCTCTAGGGTTTATGGAATATTTGGGTATTTATAGAGCTGAGAGGCGGTGGAAAGGACCCCCGTGGGCTCCACTACCCACCTGGGCGCGGGAGGGCCTCTCTGGCACACCCTGGGGTCTTGTGTGCCCAACAGGCCTCCCCTCTGGCACTTCCTTGGCTCCCAAGTTGTCTTCTGGGCAGAAAAAATATCTCCAAAAAGTTTCGCTGCATTTGGACTCCGTTTGATATGGATATTCTGCAAAGTAAAAAACTAGTAAAAAACAACAACTGGCACTTGGCACTATGTCAATAGGTTAGTCCCCAAAAATGATATAAAGTTGCTATAAAATGAATATAAAACATCCAAGAATGATAATATAATAGCATGGAATAATAAAAAATTTATAGATACGTTGTAGATGTATCACGCACGGAGACAAGCACGTACGTACCCGAAGTGTGGCCTGAGGTGAACAGACGACGTCAGAACGGCCTTCTCTAGGGACGGCAGGCGGCCGAGCGCATCGGAGTTGGGGTTTCTGACGAGGCTTCATCGATCCAGTAGCACCTCGTCTTTAGGAGAAGCTCACGAACATGCCTGGAGGAGTGGGAGATGTCTAAGAGCACCGGAGCAAGTGGACCGCCAAGGGGGATCTGCAGCCAACTCCAGCGAGGAACTGCGGCTAGAGGCTCGCCCGGTCTTGCCGCAGTATTGAGTTGATCAATTTGTGGCCAGAGAAGGTGGGTGGGGTGGCTAGAGCTGCTCGGGGACGGCTCTATTTATAGAGGAGGGAGAGGCAGAGCTAGCGGCCACCAGAGAGGCTTCTGGAGTAGCCAGAGGCGGCGAGGGAGGCTCTGGCTCGACAGGACGGCTCAATAGAGCTCAGCCAAGCACAGTGGACGGGAGGAGACAAGCACAGGGGCACGGATAGGGACGGCTCGTTGACGCGGGAGCACTATGCTCTCGGCTCCGCCATGTCTGAGTCCGCCGCGTAGTCTGCCGGCATCGGGGAGCGGCGGAGGATAACTGGGAGGAAGAGGATGAGGTTGCAGATGAGCTAGCACAAGCGAGGGCGGCGCGTGGCGAGTGCACGGGCGAGGTCAGAGGGGCCGCGACACGCAGAGCGCATCGACGCCCTGTCGAACACCTTGTTTCCATGTGGTCACCGTGTGCACTAGTGCAACACGGTGTGCCAAGGTTGCCAGACCATGTCTATGGCCTTGTCTTTTCATTATTGAGGCTGGGGATGCTTTTGGTTTGCTTCCAGGTCGATCAGACAAAGATTGGGCACTGGGACAAGTTTTTAGACAAAAACTGTTGAAGAAGCTAGCAAAAAATCCACATAGATATAAGGTCTGAGACTTGGTGGCTAAGCTTTAGGTTGGAAGGTAGTCATGCTATAAATTTTTAAGCTCAAATGGACCAAGCAAAAATACACTTCCTTCACAAAGTGACCTTGCTGTCCGGAAATGAAAAATATTTTCTTGAGCCAAAATTCTCCTCATGACCATGGGATATTTTTGCATACGAAGGTGAGGCATGACTCAAAGAATACTATAGAATTTATTTAGGATTTTAGGAGCAATAAAAATGGGGGTTGCCTTGGAGCAGATTGACAAAATATTCATTTTCAGAGGGAAAATGAATATTATGCCATTTAAGAAAATTATTCCATGGCATGATCTTGGGAGGGATGTAGTGAAGAGATGTTTTGAGGGTGCTAGGATCCACTTGGAAGAAAATCAAAAATAATTTCTCAAGTGGCAGGTCCAAAAGAGTTGATTAAAAAATTCAAATTCAAACCAAATATTCAATAAACCTCAGGAAAAGAATGATTTCAAAATTCAGGGTGTCACAAAGCTCCCCCCTTAGGATAAATCTCATTCTCGAGATTCGGTTGCTCGAGAAACAATTCAGGGTATGCAGTCGAAATCCTCTCTTTCCCAGGTAGCTTCATCCTCAGTATGATGTTCCCACTGTACCTTGTAAAAATTAACTGAGTTGTTGCAGGTGACTCTTTCCATCTCATCAAATATCCGAAAAGGTTTCTCTTCATAAGTCAAATCCTGAGCAAGCTCTATTTCTGTCATATCAGTCCGTTTCTCTAGTGATGAGATACACTTTCGTAAATGTGACACGTGAAAGACATCATGCACTTCGGATAACTCGGGTGGAAGTTCTAATTGGTATGCCACTGGCCCAACTTTGGACATGACGGGGAACGGGACAATGTACCTTGGTGCAAGCTTTCCTTGAGTTTGAAATCTTTTGACTCCTTTCATGGGCATGACTCGAAGATAGGCATACTCTCCTAGATCAAAACTGATTTGTCAGTATTTGGAATCGTAATAGCTCTTTTGTTGACAATTGGCTACTTGAAGTCTGTCCCAGATTTCCTTTACTTGTTTCTCGGCTTCCATCATCAAATCAGTTTCTAAGATGTGGCTATCTCCAGCCTGAGACCAGTTTAAAGGGGTACGGCACTTGTGTCCGTATAGAGCCTCATACGGTCACATCTTGAGGCGGGCCTAATAGTTGTTATTGTACGAAAACTCCGCATAGGGCAAACTATCTTCCCATTTAGGTCCTTGAGCAAGTGCACATGCCCAAAGCATGTCTTCGAGAATCTGTTTTACTCATTTGGTCTACCCAACTGTCTGGGGATGATAAGCGGTGTTGTATTTCAAAGCAGTTCCCAAAGATTGGTGAAGACGCGACCAGAATGCCGAGGTGAATAGCGATCCTTGGTCAGAGGTGATGGTTTTAGGCACTCCATGCAAACTCACGATCCTGGACACATATAATTGTGCTAGTTGATTTGCTCGATATGTGGTTCTTATAGGAATGAAGTGGGCCACTTTGGTCAGCATGTCCACTACGACCCATACAACATTGTTTCCTCGAGACGTTTTGGGTAGTCCCGTGATAAAATCCATGCAGACATCGTCCCATTTCCATTGTGGAACGGGTTAGGGTTGAATTAATCCGATGGGTTTCTTGTGTTCCGCCTTTACTTTGTTGCCGATGTCGCAACAGGCAATAAAAATATGCAATTTTGTCGTGGGTGGACACGATCACCTATGGGGCCATGAGCCCCTTGTGGTTCGGCAAGGGGGGAGGTCATCTTGCACAAAGAGCGGAGGCAATGAGGCAGCGCGCCGACGATGACACTAGATATTTTTACCTAGGTTCGGGCCGCCATGAGGCGTAAAACCCTACTCCTGCTTTGGTGAATTGAGTAGAGGAACACAACAGCACACAACGCTCGAGCACTACAAGGTTGCCTCGGGGGAAGAGCAGCTACGCGCATACAAGTGTGAAGGGTCCGAATCCTTTCCTCTGTTGCCTTGGACCTCCTTTTATAGCTCAAGGGGTAACAAAAGTGGCAAAATAGTCATTATCTAGTGATTAGATAGCTAATAGTGCTATCATACCTAACTCTGGCAGTTAGGACAAAGTGCATTAAATGCACTGCTAGGTGTCATGTGGAAGGTGAAGCCCGGCAAGCCTGCCGTGACGCTTAATCATCTCTTGCTTATTTGCTTGACACACCTCCGGACGGGTGTCACACGAGGGTAATCTGTCTTCCAATGGGCTGCCACATGCTTAGTGGAAGCCAATTAATCACTTGGAGGCTCAACACCGCATTCATAAGTGATTTGCGTCGCTGCGAGGCGGAGTGATGGAGCGGTGGTGCCTTGGCGGAGTTTTTGGCCTTAGCGGTCCCTGCAAGCCTGCTGGGGAAGTCTTGGATCCATCCTTGAGGTGGCCTCGACCTGATCAAGCGCTCCTGCTCGGCAAGGGAGGCTTTCCCAAGGTGGTGCTCTGCTGTCTTGCACATTTAGCTTGGTCTTCTTGGTCCGCTCCTTGATTGATGCGGAGCATCCTACTTGACACTTCTCCCGTGTGCATGCATAGGTATTGTCGGAGCACCACATACGATGAGGAGGAGTGCGAGCACAAGAGTACAACTACACCATCCATGAGGGAAGCATGGAAGAGAAGGAAGAAGAAGCCTGGACAAGCTTCTGGAAAGCCCGGAACTTCCGGACGCTGCCCGGAACTTCCGGCCCCCGGAACTTCTGGCCCTGCTGCACCGAAGCCGTCCAAGAGTGTGCCAACTCTCTGGATAGCCCGGACCCTACCCGGACCTTTGCCCAGAACCTCCGGTGCCCGGACCTTCTGGCCGTCCCCGGAACTTCCGGCCCTGCCTGCGCGTAGACACTTGGGCCGAAGCCCATGTACCATTTCGCCCCTCACTTACCCCTTCGTGGCTACCACTATATATACTCACCCCTCCTCCATTATAGGGTTAGCAAAGGATTAGCTCATTTGAGATAGAGCTTTGCTCATCCATCCGGATCTACTCCATCGAGAGAGACCGTGCCTCTACGGAGAAGATCCACTTAGATTCAAGACCCCTAACGAGAAGACCTAGAGACCTCCTCACGGAGAAGAACTTGCTACTTGTATCGTCCCTTGTTGATCATTGATCGTGCATCTCTTTGTGTTTCGAGGAGCTAGTGCATGTGTAATCGAATATTGTTGATTGAGTGATTTCCTCTCGTGTTTCCCCTCATTTTCCCCTCGTGTTCTTTGTGTTCTTCGCGGGATCCGCTCCAATCGTGAAAGATCGGGCATATAGGGTTCTACCCTACATCATCTTGGTATCATAAGCCACGTTCATCACGAATTTGGAGTCTTCCCCCTCCATTTCTAGCCTTCTTTTGCTTGATTTCGTCCTAAATTCGAAAATCCCCACCAAAAATAGCCCCAAATATTTTTTGTAATTTGTTGGTTTGGATGATGTTTTGTTGATTTTGATCCATGGATTTGCTTTGTTACGAGTGGATCTAGCCTTCCTCCTCTTTCCCCCCATTTCCATCCACAAAATCTTCTCAATTTTGCCCCGGGAATTAGTGTTTTTCCGCCCCCGTTCTCAGATATGGAAATTAGGGTCCGTCCCGGAAGAAATTCCACGACCCCCGGAACTTCCGTCCTAGCCCCGGAACTTCCGGGCTAAACAGAGAGTTTACCCCAAAAATCCCCAGACTCCCCACACTTTTTCCGCGACCCCCGGAACTTCTGGCCAACCCCCCGGAACTTCCGGCCCTAGGCCCGGAACTTCCGGCCTAACCAGAAACTTTCCCTGAAATTTCAGCATCAGCCTCTTTCACCGTTTTCATCATTACTTTTCACTCCGAACTCTGATTTGAGTGTTCTTTGGCTCGTTTTGAAGCTATCGACGTGCCCGAGGTCCTCACATTGGTTTAAACACCATTTGTATCCATCAAAATTTTGGAACTTTGACATCTTTGCCTAGGCCTTCCACCATATCATCCGCAATACCACCATAGCCTTCCGCAACCTAACCCATTTTGATCCCCATTGCATTTGAGGATGTTTGAGTAGTGATTTGAGTCTCCTAAGGTGTTTAGCCTACTTAGGGACAGCTACTTCTTCATCAACCATCCACCATAACTACCGCATAACATTGGCCACCATACACTCCCGCCACCTGAACATAACCCAATTTTGTTTGAGCTTGTCCGAGTTGTGGTTTGTGTCTCCTAAGGTGTTTTGGCTACTTAGGGACGGTGACTTCAACTCCGACACCGTGTATAGTCCACCACCATAACCTGCAATGCGTACTCCAAAACCCATCATTGCATTTCCGCAATGTAGCGACCAGACCTCAAACAGTCTGATCTACCGTGCACCAGTGTCATCCCTGGATCAGTAATGCTGACACGCACAGTACTTGGAGGATTTATAACAGAGTAGCAATCACACATTACATTGAGTATCTCAAAAGAGAAATAACTATGACAAATATGGCTTAAGGCCATCTAAAACGATAACAGCGGAAGACTTGGAAGATAAGTGAGTCCATCAACTCCAACGGCATCACTGAGTATAAGACCACGACCTAAGGCACCTTACTCGTCGTCTGAAAAGTCTGCAACATGAAACGTTGCAGCCCGAAAATGGGTCAGCACATGGAATATGCTGGCAAAATAACACATAGAGAGTAATGAACAGAATAAAGCTATACTACATGCATATTTGGCTGGTGTTAAGCTCTATGGTTACAGTTTTGCGAAAAGCCAATTTTTCCCTACTGCAAAGGAATAAATTTTATTTAACTATCATGGTGGTTGTTAAACATTGAGAATGGTTGACAGCATCTCAATCCCAATTAAGTATCATCCTTAACCCAACAAAATTAATTTGAGTAACATGATGAGATTCACATGATAATCCAAGTACTAGATACTCAAGATGTCCATAACCGGGGACACGGCTAACCATGATTAGTTTATACACTCTGCAGAGGTTTGTGCACTTTTCCCCACAAGACTCGATCTCCTCCGTTGGATTTCTCGCACTACATGGTGTTTGAGAAACGGATGACCGAGACATAGTCTTTTAGAAGCGTTTGCACCTTACGATTGGGTAGACAGTTACACCTACTTTCCCCTACATCTGCTAGTCTACCACTGTAAGAGTTCACACGATTTAATCAACTATGCTAGAGCCCATAATAGCTTGTGGCTGCACACGGAAGTTTCTAGCATGAATAATCTCATGATCCCTTTGAGCCTGGGTGGCGGTCCAAAAAGAAAACAGGCAATCACTGGAAATACCCAGGTGCCTCAATCCACCCAGATGTGTGTTTAAGTTGCCACCTTAAGTAAACCATTAAATTAACAATCTCACATCTGTCATGGATACACTCACCCAATCCACGTCTACTAGCATAGCAACATGAGCAAACGTAGAAGTAACTCCCAGGGTTTGATAACAAAACAGGTAATAGGTACTACCTCATCTACTTCCCAATACCCACAATTTAATTAGATCCTAATCATGCAATGTTTGAGGATTGGTCTAATGCAATAAAACTGGGTAGTAAAGAGGTATGATCAAAGTGTTACTTGCCTTGCTGATGATCCGTGAAACCTAGAGATTCGAAGTAGCAAGCGGCGCACTCCGGGTACCCTATCGCAAACAAACAAGCATACAGTAAGCACTCAACTAATGCGCAGTTAAAACTCAAATAAAAGATCTAACCAGAAAGTTCAACTTAAGAACTCCGGTTTGCAAAAAGAATCAAATCAAACGAAGCAACGAAAGTCAAACGGCGAAGGAAACAAGCTTCGTTTACTAATCTGGATCTAAGTCAAATTTTACAGTAGCAAAAACTTGTTTGAGTTGGTTAAACGGAAAGATAATTTCGAGACGAAACTCTAGGCGCTTGAATCGCCTGATTCTGATAAACGAGCGAAAAGATATACCAGAACGAAAATCGGATCAGAAATCGCGATCTGGAATAATCGCGGAAAATCCGAGAAAAAGAAAAACTGACGAACAGTTTATCGAACGAATGTTCGTTAACTGTAAGTAAACGATGAACACGTTCGTTAAAACGAACGAACGAGCGAACGCTCGCTAATTAACTAAACCGAGAAAAAGAAAAAAATAAACCGATCTAAAAAAAACAACCGCAGTTTAAAAAAAAACGGGCGACTTTCTAGAGAAAACCGCCGGCGGCGGCGACAACTCCGGCGGCTACCTCGGCGAGGGGTGGCAGCTCGAGCAGGGTCGGCGGGCGGCGGTGGGAAGACGGGCGGCGGGGTCGGGCGGCGGGCGGCGGGGCGACGGCGTCGGGCGGCGGGCGACGGGGCGACGGCGGAAGTCCGGCGACGGGGCGGCGGCGGCGGCTAGGGTTAGGGTTCGGCGGCAGCGGCTTGGCCTAACGGCGGGGTCGGGCCGCGACTTATAAAGGACCCGGCCAGGGGAGTCCTGGCCGAACACAGCCCATAGTCGGTTTCGTTTTTTTAAATAAATACGCGCAGAAAAACAAACAAAAGAAATACTAAACGAACTCCAAAAATCCCGAAATAAATTTTCCCCGACTTCTAAAATCAAGCCGGACAAGATGAACATTTATTTGGGGCCTAAATGCAATTTTGCAAAACGCGCATTTTTTTCCTATCCAAATAAAATAGCGAAAAACTCCAAAATAAAATCTTATTTGATTTTTTTATTAAATTCTCATTATTCCTTTATTTTGCGAAAGTCATTTTATTCCCTCTCTCATATTTTTATAATTGGAATAATTGAAGATAAAATAAATAAAATCAAATGATCCTATTTTCAAAATTTGAGAAAACCCAAATTTGAAAATAACGAAATCCCCAACTCTCTCCGGTGGGTCCTTGAGTTGCGTAGAATTTCTAGGATCTAGCCAAAATGAAATGAATTATGATATGCAATGATGATCTAATGTATAACATTCCAAATTGAAAATTTGGGATGTTACAAACCTACCCCCTTAAGAGGAATCTCGCCCTCGAGATTCGGGTTGGCTAGAAAATAGGTGAGAGTGGTCCTTCCGTAGATCTTCCTCTCGCTCCCAGGTGGCTTCATCCTCGGTATGGTGACTCCACTGAACTTTGCAAAACTTGATAACCTTGCTGCGGGTGACTCGGCTGGCATACTCAAGAATCTTAACTGGTTTCTCCTCATAGGTCAAGTCACTATCCAGCTGAATCGCTTCCAATGGCACTGTATCTCTCAGTGGTATCTCAGCCATCTCTGCGTGGCACTTCTTTAACTGGGAAACGTGAAATACATCATGAACTCCTGACAATCCTTCAGGCAATTCCAGCTTGTAAGCAACTTCTCCCATACGCTCCAAAACTTTGTATGGTCCTACAAAACGTGGCGCTAACTTTCCCTTAACTCCAAAGCGCTTCACTCCTTGAAGTGGTGATACTCGTAGATAAACTCTGTCTCCGACTTCGTAAACTGTCTCCTTGCGTTTAGAATCCGCATAACTCTTCTGCCTGGACTGGGCTACCTTGAGCCTATCGCGAATCAACTTCACTTTCTGTTCAGACTCTTTAATCAAATCTGGTCCAAACAACTGGCGGTCTCCAACTTCGTCCCATAACAATGGTGTTCTACACCTCCTTCCGTACAAAGCTTCGAAAGGGGCCATCTTCAAACTGGATTGATAACTATTGTTGTAAGAAAACTCTGCATACGGCAAATTGTCGTCCCAACTAGATCCATAATCTAGCGCACAAGCTCTCAGCATGTCTTCCAAAATCTGATTGACTCTCTCGGTCTGTCCGTCTGTCTGTGGGTGAAAGGCTGTACTGAACTCTAGCCTGGTACCCAAAGTTTCATGTAACTGATTCCAAAACTTTGAAGTAAACTGGGTTCCTCTATCTGATACAATGGTCCTCGGAACTCCATGCAGACATACGATCCTAGTCATGTATATCTTTGCCAACTTAGCACTGGTGTAAGTGGTCTTCACTGGGATGAAATGAGCTACCTTCGTCAAACGATCGACTACAACCCATATCGAGTCATAGCCTGAACGAGTCCTGGGCAATCCCGTGATAAAATCCATGCCTAGTTTATCCCACTTCCATTCGGGTATCGGCAATGGCTGTAGCAATCCTGCTGGCTTCTGATGCTCTGCCTTCACTCTCTGACATACATCACAAACTGCTACATACTCCGCAATATCCTTCTTCATTCCGGTCCACCAGAAAGTATCCTTCAAATCCAAATACATCTTGGTATTTCCTGGGTGAATCGAATACGGCGAATCATGGGCCTCTTGCAAGATCAACTTCCTGATCTCCGGATCATTGGGCACATAAACGCGGTCCTCAAACCATAAGGTATCGTGCTCATCCTCACGAAATCCCTTGGCTTTTCCTTTACTCATCCTTTTCTTTATCTCGTCAATCTCCTTGTCTGTCTTCTGAGCTTCCCTGATCTTTTCCATCAAGGTAGACTGAATCTCCAACGTTGCTACATAGCCTCTCGGAACTATTTCCAAACGTAGTTCACGAAGATCCTCGGCTAACTTCTTGGGTAATTCTCCGATCATGAGTGTGTTGACATGACTTTTGCGGCTCAACGCATCGGCTACTACGTTAGCCTTTCCGGGGTGATAATGCAATCTCATATCATAATCCTTTATGAGTTCCAACCATCTCCTCTGCCTGAGATTCAACTCCTTTTGCGTGAAAATGTACTTCAAACTCTTGTGATCCGTGTACACCTCACAGTGATTTCCGATGAGAAAATGTCTCCATGTCTTCAACGCATGCACTACGGCTGCTAACTCCAAATCATGCGTGGCATAATTCTTCTCATGGGGTTTAAGTTGTCGTGAAGCATATGAAACAACTCTTCCCTCCTGCATTAGCACTGCTCCAAGTCCTCGACGTGAAGCGTCGCAATATACTTCATAATCCTTGCGTTGATCTGGCAGAATCAACACTGGTGATGTAACCAAACGTTTCTTCAACTCTTGGAAACTAGCTTCACATTCCTCAGTCCAATTGAACTTGGTGTCCTTCTTTAACAGCTCTGTCATGGGCTTAGCAATCCTCGAGAAATTCTCAATGAACCTCCGGTAGTATCCTGCAAGTCCAAGAAAACTCCGGATCTCTCCAACTGATGTGGGTGATTCCCAGTTTGTCACAGTGTCGACTTTGGTGGGGTCTACTGCTATTCCTTCTCCGGATATAACATGTCCGAGGAATCCAACTTCCTTCAACCAAAACTCACATTTGCTGAACTTGGCGTATAACTGATGTTCTCTGAGCTTCTCAAGTACCAAACGCAAATGCTCCTTATGTTCCTCTTCATTCTTTGAGTAAACCAAAATATCATCAATGAATACTACGACGAACTTATCCAGAAACTCCATAAACACTTTGTTCATCAGGTTCATGAAATAGGCAGGTGCGTTAGTCAGACCAAATGACATAACGGTATACTCGTACAGCCCATACCTGGTGGTAAAAGCCGTCTTAGGTATATCCTGCTCTCGAATCTTCAACTGATGGTATCCTGATCGTAGATCGATCTTGGAAAATACCTTAGCTCCTTGTAATCGGTCAAACAGATCATTGATCATCGGCAGTGGGTACTTATTTTTGATGGTCACTTCATTCAATCCACGATAATCAACAACCATCCTCAACGATCCATCTTTCTTCTCCACTAGAAGTACGGGTGATCCCCAAGGTGAAGAACTTGGGCGAATATAGCCTTTATCCAGTAACTCCTTAATCTGCTTCTTAATTTCTTCTAAATCCTTTGCGGGCATCCTGTACGGTCTCTTTGATATTGGCCCTGTGCCTGGCAAAAGCTCAATCAAAAACTCAATGTCTCTATCCGGTGGCATGCCTGGCAACTCCTCTGGAAATACATCCGGGTAATCCTTCACCACTGGTACTTCCTCCTGTACAACTCCTGATAAGGAATTTACTTGAGTCCTCTTCGGCACATGCCGGGATACATACTTAATCCTTCTTCCTTCTGGGGTGGTAAGCGAAATCGTTTTACTGGCGCAATCGATGTTTCCTCCGTACATCGATAGCCAATCCATACCCAAAATCACATCCAAACCTTGCGACTCCAAGATTATTAAGTCTGAGGGGAAAACATGCCTACCTATGGCCAATGGCATCTGAAAACATCCTTGGCTTGCCATATACTCTGCTCCTGGTGAACTCACTAACATAGGTGTTCTAAGAACTTTGGTGGGCAGTTTATACTTATCCACAAATCCCCTTGATATGTATGAATGCGATGCACCAGTATCAAAAAGAACGAGTGCAGTAAATGACTTAACCAAAAACTTACCTATTACTGCATCAGGCTGTGCTTCAACCTCCTCCACGTAAACGTGGTTCACATGTCCTTTATTGAAAGGGTTAGGCTTCTTCCCAGAGCTTCCATTGCCATTTCCATTTTTAGCTTCGGGACATTCATTAGCATAATGTCTAGTCTTTTGGCACTTGTAGCAAGTGACTTGGCTCAGATCTCTCTTAACTGGGGTAGATGGGTTATTACTGTTCTGTCCGTTGCTTCCTCCATTCCCAGTACCATTCTTGGGTCCACTATGGTTGTGCGAACCTCCTGCTCCATGGGTATGCTGAAATGATCCTCCCGAATTTGGGGTAAAACGTGGCTTCTGATGAGCTCCAGAATTGTACTTCCCTTGTCCATACTTCTTCTTGCGGCTTTCAATCTGCTGCTGCTTCCCTTCAATCATGAGAGCTCTATCTACCAACTCCTGGTAGTTGTTGAAGGTTGCTACCATCAACTGCATACTCAGCTCATCATTCAGTCCTTCCAGAAACTTCTCCTGCTTGGCTGCATCTGTAGCAATGTCATCTGAAGCATAACGTGCTAACCTACTAAAGTCCTGCACATACTGGCCTACGGTGCGTCCTCCTTGGCGTAGGTTGCGAAACTCACGCTTCTTCATAGCCATAGCTCCTGCTGAAACATGGGCAGTACGGAAAGCTTGCTAAAACTGGTCCCATGTGACAGTGTCAATAGCGTGTGTGGCTGTGTAATTCTCCCACCATGATGCCGCGGGTCCATCAAGCTGATGTGCGGCAAAACGCACTCTCTCCGCATCTATGCATCCTGCAGTGGTCAACTCCCTGCCAACTTTGCGGAGCCAATCATTTGCAACAATCGGCTCGGTACTGCTGGAAAACACCGGCGGATTAAGTCTCAAGAAACGGGTTAAGTGATCAACAGGTGGTGGTGGTGGGTTGTTGTTGTTGTTGTTGCCTTGGTTCTGTACTAACACCTGCACCAGGGCATTCTGCTGCTGAATCAACTGAGTGATCTCTGGTAGGAAAACAAATCCGGTGTCGCGTCTCGGAGGCATCTGATAGGTTAGAAAAGATGAGAATTTAGAATAGAATGAGGTCTAGAGAGAAAACACTACCCATATGCTCATGAGACAAACACAATCAATATCACTCAATCAATTCAAACAAGGCATACAATCGATCTAACTATCGTTACAAAGTGCTCGGACTATACTATATACATGGGGAAATACTACTACTGATTATGGTGATCTACTAGAAATTTTGATCGGTCGAAGACTCCATGATATCTGCTCCAGCTTCATCAACAAAATCATCTTCACTGGGGTCTGAGTCGGTGTCGTCGATGATGATGTAGTTATCCGGGCAAGCGCGATCATCATCTTCTCCTCCTGGTGTTGGGTCTCCCATGAATACTCCGATCTTCTTTTTCAGGTCGTCATTCTTCTCCAACAACGTGGCGATCTCCTCCTCATATCCATCGCGCGTAGACTTGAGTTCTTCCTCCAGTTCCATGATCCTAGTCTTTGCCTTCTTCAGATCGATCATGTCTGCGCACATCTGGTTCTCCTGGCGACGAATGTGTTGGTTTTGCTCCTGGATGAAAGCTGCAATTGATCCATCCTTCTTGGTGCTGATCATCTCCCATTGCTCATCTCGGCACCCACAAATCTGATAAATAGTATCCTTAAGCTCCCTGTGGTAGACTTCTCCAATGCGTCCCATAGTGATGTGGGCTGCCATGCTCTTCCCTAAACTCCAGGTTGGTGCATCAAAGGAAAATTCTATAGGCTCAGTGACTGGCGTAAACGTCCTTCCTAGAACTTGAACTTGAATCTTCCAGCGCTCTTCTTCTGGTAGTGTGGCGTTGTAGGTCCCGGTGAAGCTTGGTATTCCGATGTTCAGGTACTTCGTGACTTCCTTCAAGTGTCGTCCGAAAGGTGTATCTTCATCCGGTTGCATGAACTTGTTCCTTGCATCCGCCATTCCTAACAGAGTAGAAAATGGAGAGGAGTCAGAAATGAGAAGAGAGTAATGTTCTAGGGTTTAAGCTTAGTGGTCGTGTCCTACAGTCAGCGTGTGCTCTGATACCACCTTTGTAGCGACCAGACCTCAAACAGTCTGATCTACCGTGCACCAGTGTCATCCCTGGATCAGTAATGCTGACACACACAGTACTTGGAGGATTTATAACAGAGTAGCAATCACACACTTATTACATCGAGTATCTCAAAAGAGAAATAAGTATGACAAATATGGCTTAAGGCCATCTAAAACGATAATAGCGGAAGACTTGGAAGATAAGTGAGTCCATCAACTCCAACGGCATCACTGAGTATAAGACCACGACCTAAGGCACCTTACTCGTCGTCTGAAAAGTCTGCAACATGAAACGTTGCGGCCCGAAAACGGGTCAGCACATGGAATATGCTGGCAACATAACACATAGAGAGTAATGAATAGAATACAGCTATACTACATGCATATTTGGCTGGTGTTTAAGCTCTATGGTTACAGTTTTGCGAAAAGCCAATTTTTCCCTACTGCAAAGGAATAAATTTTATTTAACTATCATGGTGGTTGTTAAACATTGAGAATGGTTGACAGCATCTCAATCCCAATTAAGTATCATCCTTAACCCAACAAAATTAATTTGAGTAACATGATGAGATTCACATGATAATCCAAGTACTAGATACTCAAGATGTCCATAACTGGGGACATGGCTAACCATGATTAGTTTATACACTCTGCAGAGGTTTGTGCACTTTTCCCCACAAGACTCGATCTCCTCCGTTGGATTTCTCGCACTACATGGTGATTGAGAAACGGATGACCGAGACATAGTCTTTCAGAAGCGTTTGCACCTTACGATTGGGTAGACAGTTACACCTACTTTCCCCTACATCTGGTAGTCTACCACTGTAAGAGTTCACACGACTTAATCAACTATGCTAGAGCCCATAATAGGTTGTGGCTGCACACGGAAGTTTCTAGCATGAATAATCTCATGATCCCTTTGAGCCTGGGTGGCGGTCCAAAAGAAAACAGGCAATCACTGGAAATACCCAGGTGCCTCAATCCACCCAGATGTGTGTTTAAGTTGCCACCTTAAGTAAACCATTAAATTAACAATCTCATATCTGTCATGGATACACTCACCCAATCCACGTCTACTAGCATAGCATAGCAACATGAGCAAACGTAGAAGTAACTCCCAGGGTTTGATAACAAAACAAGTAATAGGTACTACCTCATCTACTTCCCAATACCCACAATTTAATTAGATCCTAATCATGCAATGTTTGAGGATTGGTCTAATGCAATTAAACTGGGTAGTAAATAGGTATGATCAAAGTGTTACTTGCCTTGCTGATGATCCGTGAAACCTAGAGATTCGAAGTAGCAAGCGGCGCACTCCGGGTACTCTATCGCAAACAAACAAGCATACAGTAAGCACTCAACTAATGCACAGGTAAAACTCAAATAAAAGATCTAACCAGAAAGTTCAACTTAAGAACTCCGGTTTGCAAAAAGAATCAAATCAAACGAAGCAACGAAAGTCAAACGGCGAAGGAAACAAGCTTCGTTTACTAATCTGGATCTAAGTCAAATTTTACAGTAGCAAAAACTTGTTTGAGTTGGTTAAACGGAAAGAGAATTTCGAGACGAAACTCTAGGCGCTTGAATCGCCTGATTCTGATAAACAAGCAAAAAGATATACCAGAACGAAAATCGGATCAGAAATCGCGATCTGGAATAATCGCGGAAAATCCGAGAAAAAGAAAAACTGACGAACAGTTTATCGAACGAACGTTCGTTAACGGTAACTAAACGATGAACATGTTCGTTAAAACGAACGAACGAGCGAACGCTCGCTAATTAACTAAACCGAGAAAAAGAAAAAAAATTAAACCGATCTAAAAAACAACCGCAGTTTTTTTTAAAAACCGGGCGGCTTTCTAGAGAAAACCGCCGGCGGCGGCGACAACTCCGGCGGCTACCTCGGCGAGGGGCGGCGGCTCCGGCGGGCTCCGGCGGGGTCGGCAGGCGGCGGGCGACGGGGCGACGACGGGCATCGAGCGACGGGGCGGCATCGTCGGCGGCGGCGGCGGCAGCTTGAGCCAACGGCGGGGTCGGGCCGCGACTTATAAAGGACCCGGCCAGGGGATTCCTGGCCGAACACGGCCCATAGTCGGTTCCGTTTTTTTAAATAAATACGCACAGAAAAACAAACAAAAGAAATACTAAACGAACTTCAAAAATCCCGAAATAAATTTTCCCCGACTTCTAAAATCAAGTCGGACAAGATGAACATTTATTTGGGCCTAAATGAAATTTTTTAAAACGCGCATTTTTCCTATCCAAATAAAATAGCGAAAAACTCCAAAATAAAATCTTATTTGATTTTTTTATTAAATCCTCATTATTCCTTTATTTTGGGAAAGTCATTTTATTCCCTCTCTCATATTTCTATAATTGGGTATAATTGAAGATAAAATAAATAAAACCAAATGATCCTATTTTCAAATTTGAGAAAACCCAAATATGAAAATAACGAAATCCCCAACTCTCTCCGGTGGGTCTTTGAGTTGCGTAGAATTTCTAGGATCTAGCCAAAATGAAATGAATTATGATATGCAATGATGATCTAATGTATAACATTCCAAATTGAAAATTTGGGATGTTACACGCAATCCCATTGAGGTTCCGCAACCACCACCGTATTCGGCTACCACCATTTGACATTTGAGATTTTGAGTTCGCGGTTTTTCTGTTTCCTAAGGTGTTTCGGATAATTAGGGATGGGTCTACATCATCTTGGTATCTACATGAATAACACCGCCACTCATCATCGCCACGGACGGTAACCTCCATATCATCTTGGTATCCCATCATTGTACATTCTTCTTGCCATAATATTGATAACCCCTAGCCCATTTTGCGTCACTTGCCTATCGAGACTAGCCATTTGAGTATTGCCGGCAATGTTACTTGTGCACATTAGTGGTCATCGATCTACACCTTCCACTGCATGCATACCATATCATATTGGTATTATCTTGGTATCATATCATCCCTTGTGTCACAAGATTGTTCCCGCATATACACAATTGCTATCTTGGTTTGTACATGTCGCATAGTGGCCATATCAAAAAAGAGAGAGAGAGAGAGAGAATAAAGCTTTTAAGCAAAAGAGAACAAAGAGCTTGTAAGCAATAGCCATAGCATCATACCACATTGCATATAAGATCATCTTGGATCATCTTGAGAGGAACATCGGGAACCATATATACATAGCATAATTGGGATAGAAGTCGTTCCATTTTTTTCTCCTATAGGCTGTGCACAAGTGGCGTATCCGCCTATTGAGCAATCGTGCTAGCGTCTCTCTAGAGTTGTGCAACAAGAGCATTTTCCGTGGATTCCACATTTTGAGCTCATTCCTTGGTTGCACGACCCCATTTATCTATCCGTGTACGCGTTTCCGTGTGCCATTCATTGCTATTGGTCTACTTGTTTCACTTGCGAATTTGTGAATCTCTTTCAACATTATTGACTCTTGCTAACATTTTGCATCAAATTTTTTGTGCCACTATCCTCACCAAGCTCCACCATAAGCTTTATTTGTGTAGGTGTGAGAAATCGACGAGAAAGGTACCAATTGTGCTATTTCCTTGTTACATCATTGAGTGATCATTGATCCATTCTCAACATCGGTCAAGGTACATTTGGTATAGTTCTCTCCTTTCTACCACTCACATTTGCTCGAGTCTTGTGATGGATAGGCAAGGCATTTCACCTTCGGTCTACAACAAGAACGACGAGTTTGATGCCACGAAAAACTCCACCGATGCCAAGATGGATGCTCAAATGGAAGAGATCAAGGCCCTCATCAAGTATTACAAGAGATCTTCCTCATCTTCGAGAAGACGCTCAAGTGCACACGCTTCCGAGCTACAATCTCTGGCAAGGTCACACCAGCATTGACACCACCCCGACAAGAATGTGAAAGTCAAGAGCTCAACTCAACCACTGCTCTACGACTTCACCATCTCCCTTGGCATCTTCGCCAAGCGACTTCAATGCATCTTTGCCTATGGAAATACGTCATCTTCGCCAACAAGAACCTCAAGGCTACGCTCAAGAGAAGCTCCCCAAGCTCAAGTCCGCGACGTCCACGAGCTACTACGACCTCGACGGTTAGGGTATAGGCCGTTTCGAGCAAGCTTTCGCTTTTTCTCCCGGCGACCACGCGATTCCTTTCTATGGGACTCAAGAACCCGAGGAGTATCAAGAGTGGGAGCGCCTAATGGACGACTACTTCAAGCTACATCAAGTTCCTCCCGAGGATCAAGTGAAGTGCGCCACAAGAAACTTCCACGACTACGCATCAACATGGTGGCTTCAGACACCTTCAGAGAGCTATGACATGAGTTAGCCCAAGACGAAGAGAGCTATGCGGCGAGAGTTCGTGCCTCCAACCTACACGGAACAACTTCTACGCCAATTGGAGAACACCATCCAAGGATCCAAGTCCATTGACACGTACTTCAAGGAGATGAAGAATGCCTTGCGATGAGCCGGCGTGGACGACCCCATTTCGATGAAGTTCCACTTCATGATGGGATTGCACAACGGCATCTCCAAGACTTTCTTCCTCGAGAACTACAAGTCCCTCGACGACAACTACATTGGTGCTCTCAAGGCGGAACAATAACTCATGAAGGCCAAGGCTTCTCCTCCCCAAGCACACTTCTCGGTGACCAAGCTCCATGAGATCGAGCATGAGGATAGTACCACCAAGATGTCCAAGCCCGACGAGCTCCAAGACGGCACTCCCAAGTTCGACTCCACCGCCATTCCTCTTTGTGGCATTGATGATGCCGACTCTACTTCGACTCTTTTTCAAGAGGGTGCGGTGACGACTACGACTATGGAGCAAATCAAGGAACAAGCTTTAAAGGCGAGCGACAAGGTGGCGAGCATGGTGGATGCTTCCATCTTAGGAGGCAAGAGTGATGATGTGCCATCTTCGGCCTTCATCCATGGCGACGGTGATGAGATGGTTGAGTATTTCACCTCGACCACGGCGACGTATGATGACTTGACTGACTTTAGCCACCATATTGACAGTGAGAGTTCCTTCACCACTAGCCCTATATATGATGCGTTGCCCCAATTCCCATGTGAGGAGAGCCACAACCCCCACCACTTGAGTGAGATGAGTGACTCCACCATATGTGAGTTTAAGTGCACCTATTTTGAGGGAGTGAGTGAGGCACCACATAGATAGAGTGTGATAGTTGACAGGTCTTGTGAGGCCATTTGCATTTCTAACAACTTGACCTCTACCTCTATTGTGTCTTCTCATTTGGTGCTAGGTCCCATATATGATGACGCGCCGATTCGCGACGACTATATCCTTCCTTTGGACAAGGCGATGGCCATGGTGGAATATGATGCACCCCCACATGGTTCCATCAAGTTGATGATGATGACCACCATTTGGTCTTTACCATCTCACCTACACCACTTGAGTGGAACGAGAATGGTAACATAGGTGAAGGTGATGCTCTAGTCCCACTAGTGGACATTCTTGACATTGATTGTTTGCATGATGTTGATCAACCTATTACCATGCTTCATGCTAGTGCGACTTCCCCATGCGATGATTTACCCATTTATGATGAGTTTGATGATTTCCATGTGGAGTCTATTAGTTGTTATGCCATGTTACATAGGATTTCTTGTGACAATTCTCTAGGTCACATCATGTTTGACAATCCGCTTGACTTGTCATATGCTATGCATGCGATCAACCATATGTCATATTTGCAATCTCATCGTAGTGACTATGCACATGCATTTAAAATTAACCCAATTTGTACTTATGGCATAGATGACAAGCCCATGGTTATTGGCATTTGTTTTTCTTGTGATGATATTGATATGCTCCCTTTGCATCATTTATCTCATATGCCATGCCATGACCACCTAGCTTCGGATCTGCATTGTTTTGGATGTTGTCCATTTTCTCCATATGATGTTTCCAATATTGCTCATGAGGAGACCCTCATAGTTTCCTCATACATGTTAGGAGATTTTGATTCATCCTATCCATTGCATGATCCTCATATTATGTGCACAGTATGCTCCCCATGAATGAAAATGATATTGATGTGCCATATATTTGTATCCTCAATTTGCGTCCCCATCGTGTTATACATAACAACTATTCTTTCATGATGGATGACATGTTCTTATACCATGCATCATATTTCTTTGAGCGATGCTTATCTTGTGCTAACTCACAAATGCACATACACATCATGATGGATGATGTGTACATTTACCACACACACAATTTCTTTGGTTTGTGTCTATTTTGTGTAGGTTACCCATGAATACTTGTCAACCTCACAATCGCACGAGTTGACAAAACGAGCTCTAGAGAGCAATGAAGACTTGGGATCCCGTGGATTGCCCTTACCACCATTCCCTTCATGCAAAGACTTCGCGCATTTCTTCTACATGGCCCTCACTTAGCTATGGGTTATTGTCCATTGCATATTTTATGCCCACCTTGCCATGTTCACTTCGCATGATATGTTCATTCCTATGCCTTTGACATGCATTTGTGACCCATGCTTTGCATTACACATGATGATTGATTCTAGTACTTGTATGTGTATTTGCAAGCGTGGTGGAGATATCACTTGTTATTGCCATGTTTGCTTTGTGCCCTATGCCTATGATTATACTATGATCTTGCTTTGTCTTCGTGCTTGCGATATGTCATGTGCACTGTCTATGCCTATTATTTGCTCACATGACATGATTGCCATGATTTCCTCTAGTATGTTGCATCTTCACACTACTAGCTTGCACAACTTGATTGATATGCTTGCTTATGTTGCATCACCAATGATTCATACTTGCTCATTTCATGCGGTTGATGACAACCATTTCCATGCTTTGCACATGATTGTTATTGCTTCTTGTCATATATCTCCATATGTTGCCTCTCTCATGCTAGATGATTTGACATGTATTGAGTGCAACAATGTTTTTAGTCTTGCTAATGAGATTTCCCCCATAGCATTCTCGTATATATTTGGAGATTTTGACATATTTCTTGTGAAGCATGCTTGTCTTACCTCTTTGAACCATATACCTAGTGCCTTGAATATATCCATTGTTGCATCATATTATTCATGCACTTGTGCTTCTAATGGTTATGTGCAAGAGAAGAGAACCATCATGATGGATGATGTGTGTTATCTACCATGCGCATACGTTCTTTGTTTTGTTGTGTGCATGTGTAGAATACTTGGACTACTAGTCGACTTCCACTTCATGCGAGTTGACCATTCGAGTGTATGAGAGCGAGCCTCATACATTCTACCACGACTCGCTTCTACATCGCACTTGCTTGTGCTTCGGCGTTGGGAAGGACACACAAGGAGATGCTTTCAAGGTGATATCCTTCTCATTTGAGAACCCGCAAACCATGAGCATGGATATTATGGATCATACTACTTGTGTTGCTTGCCCCATGAGACTTATTGTTCATCTTGGACCATTTGATCACGTTCATGTTAGAGGTCTTGCTTCGAGTTGTCATTTTCACCGTTCCATGCCTCATGACATATATACCTTGTGTGTTGCATCCAAATCTTGGATTACTTGCTCCTATCACATGTATGGTTGCAACAATGTAATTTCTTCACATATGCCATATCCCATTGCTTGTCACATGATTGACTTGATTGCCTCACACATGATGAATAATTGCTCTTTCTATTGTGTTGAGTGCCACTCGATTTTCACTACACCTTATGCACATTATGCTTGGATTGTCTTACACTTGATCCATGTATTTAAACACTTCATTCTATTTGGTGTTGTGAATGATTCTTATGCCTACCATCGACCATTCGTCGAGCGCTTTATGCATGTTTGCTATGACCTTGAGGTAGATGCTTGTTCTCTTGTCAAACATATTAGCATCTCTGCCTCCCATTTGCATGATTGTTTCCATGATGTCCTTGATTGTGCTCAATTTATGTGCATACATACCATTTCACAATCCTTTGTCACACCATATGCTATGCCTAATGACGACACTTGTTGGGTGAATCACCACTTGAATGTTGGTTTTGCACTAACGCTAACCAAATTTGTTTTTCCAAGTGTTTGTTGTCCTTGCTCCTTTTGAAGGAATCCCAAGATGACGCGACATTGGAGAGTGCCCATTCAAGCTTCAAGATGATGAGTACTTAGTGAACGTCCTCTACAACACGGCGCCACCATCTCTTTCCCATGGTGATTTGGTTTTCCATCCGAGGTCGGATCTTTCCCAAGGGGGAGGGGATGATGCGGAGCATCCTACGGACATCACCATGTCAAGAGTTCATTCGACAAGTGACATGTGCGACATCTACTTCACATACATAAAGGTGAATCATCTCCTTTACACGTGCTCACTTGACCCCTTCGAGGATGGTATACTACTTGACACTTCTCCCGTGTGCATGCATAGGTATTATGGGAGCACCACGTATGATGAGGAGGCGTGCGAGCAGAAGAGTACAACTACACCATCCATGAGGGAAGCGTGGAAGAGAAGGAATAAGAAGCCTGGACAAGCTTCTGGAAAGCCCGAAACTTCCGGTCGCTGCCCGGAACTTCCGCCCCCCGAAACCTCCGGCCATCCTGGAACTTCCGGCTCTGCTGCCCCGAAGCCATCCAAGAGTGTGCCAACTCTCTGGATAGCCCGGACCCTGCCCGGATCTTTGCCCGGAACCTCCGGCGCCCGGACCTTCTGGCCGTCCCCGGAACTTTTGGCCCTGCCTACGCGGAGACACTTGGGCCGAAGCCCATGTACCCTTTTGCCCCTCACTTACCCCTTCGTGGTTACCACTATATATACTTATCCCCCTCCTTCATTATAGGGTTAGCAAAGGATTAGCTCATTTGAGATAGAGCTTTGCTCATCCATCCGGATCTACTCCACCGAGAGAGATCGTGCCTCTACGGAGAAGATCCACTTGGATTCAAGACCCCTAACGGGAATACCTCAATACCTCCTCATGGAGAAGAACTTGCTACTTGTATTGTCCCTTGTTGATCGTGGATCGTGTATCTCTTTGTGTTTCGAGGATCTAGCGCATGTGTAATCAAATCTTGTTGATTGAGTGATTTCCTCTCGTGTTTCCCCTCGTTTTCCCTCGTGTTCTTCGTGTTCTTCGCGGGATCCGCTCCAATCTTGAAAGATCGGGCATATAGGGTTCTACCCTACATCATTGATCTCACGAAGAGCGGTTCTTCTGGTTTGATCTTGCTTTTATATGCTGGTGTTGGATATTGAGTGCTAGCATGCATGTGTATAAGTCTGGGCAACAAACGCGATCATTCATTGCACCGACAGATGTCCTTCTTCATTCCATCCCACAAAAGTATCTGACTTAGGTCTTCATACATTTTTTACCACCAGGATGGATCGAGTATGACGACTCATGGGCTTCCTTTAATATCTTTTGCCTCAGATCTTCGAATTCAGGTATTACGAGGCACTTATCTTTTTTCAATTCAAAAGATGTAGGCATTTGCCAAACTTTAGTCCTAATTATGTAATCTTTTCCATCCTTATTTGTACCTTGTGAGGTTTGTACTTGTTTTTCTGCGCATTAATGAAAAAGAAATGCTTGCCAGGTACTTGTGCATGTGGTATGTCCATGCAAAGGAACAACTCCTTTATACTTTCATGTAAACCAGATTTTCTGGCAAGACATCTTGCCTGTTTCTTCCATTGCCTGCTGCAAGGCTCTGCTCGGCGGGCTAGGAGCGTGGAAGAGAACTGGCCCTTAGTCAACCCTCGTTCCCAAATGCAGCTGTGACCACCCTGATCAAAGTGACTTTTGAATCGAAGGAATAGGAGCACAAATGTTGGATGGTGACAAGGTTTCTCTACGCACAAGTTTTTCTCACAGTGGTATATTATGAATGACAAAAGAAAGAACTTATCTGCCTTATGTTCCTGGGGGTTGATATGCAAGCTTGTTCTCACTCCTCTTCTTTGGGAATTTTATCCGCGGTAGGAGCCCTGTTGTCAGTTCAGGGAGAAATGGTAGCACATGACCTCATCTATATGGGCTAATGAATATAGCAGAATCATAACTAAATAAACATGCATGCAAGCTCTAGATGCTAGCGCTTCATTTTACTATCTTTGCATAGGGTTTGCGCCTGGAATTGTACGAAGGGTTACATGCACATCAGCAAGGCTTGTACAAAAGGTGGCTGCCGGGGTTGAGCCCGGTAACCGCGCCTCACGGGTAGAACTTGCGAAGGCCTCAATATTCCATGAGTTTTGCACTTTAATGCCATCTTCGGTCTCCAGACTGACTGCGCCAGGTCTGGTGACTCGTACTACCCGGTAAGGCCTTCCCACTTCGGCGTCAATTTGTTGGAACCCTTAGCGGATTGAACACATGTAACATCCCAAAATTTTCTAAATTTTGGAATGTTAATAAATAAGTAATATTGTGTGCGTTGCTCTGGTTTCCAGAAAGAATTAAAACTTTTGAGTACTTATTCAAATTTTCCAAACCATGTCATGCAAGTTGGATTAACATAAATATCCAACAAAAGTAATTCTTGGTTTGGAAATTTATTTAAACTCAAAAGGATTAATATTCTTTATTTGGATATTCTCAAACCATATTTAAATGTGTGAGGATAATATGACTTTCTTGAATATGGTATTTGGATTTTAATTTGGATCTTGGTCCTAATCAAACTACCCTTGAAATTTGGAGTTATTTGCATTTTGAGACAAAGTACATATTTTTCGATTATGTCTAATAAAAGAAAAGAGATAATATGATTTCTCCATATAAAAGTGTTCGGCAATATTGAATAGGGACATTTGAATATTTGGATTTTCTAACAACAATTGTTTGTGTATTTGTAAAGTCATTTTAAGGGATTTGTAACGACCTTAAATGATTTATGTAATAAAAAACTATTTATCAAATTTATATTCGAGAGGAAAATATCTTTCCTACACTCTCTATATTTTATTGAGTCTATGTGTTTCTTTCTAGAATTTAATTAGACAAGGTTTGGCAATTACATAAGGCCATAATCTTTTTCTATAATTATTTAAATAGGAATCATCAGAAAATTACAAAAAAATTGAATTGGGAAATCTCTATATTTCTAGCCCATCCTGATCTCTCTCTTCCCACTCCCTAAACCGATTTGGGCTAAGACCCACGACATTTCCTATTTGGCGCCACATGCGCCAGTTAACGTGCATTTTCGTAAACTGGCGCGTGCCGTGTCCGTAAATGGACTGGCCCATCTAGGCACCGGTTGACATTTTCTCTTTTGAAAATTCTATGAATTTTTTTTAATATCTATGAACTTTTTGAAAATTTCAACAGTTTTTTTTCAGATTGATGAACTTTTTTGAATATCGAAGAACTTTTTTGAAATTTGATGAACATCTTTTTGAAAATGGACAAACTTTTTTTATTTATGACCTTTTTTTAGTTCAATGAACATTTTCTAAAAATACATGAATTTTTTTTGAATTTCTATGAACTTTTTTTTTTGAATTTCTATGAAATTTTCAAAAATTAATGAACTTTTCCGAAATTGGATGAACTTTTTTACAATTTGAATGAACCTTTTTTCAAATTGATGAACCTTTTTTTAAAGATATGAACCTTCTTTTCAAATGGATGAACCTTTTTTTTAATCTGTAAACCTTTTTTGATTTCATACTTTTATTTTCGTAACAAAAAAAATCAAAAAAACTGGGGCAGCACGCTAGTGGGCCGGCCCATTCTAGCAGCCCTGTAGGCACCAGATCGTTAACAGGCGCCTGCAGCCCTGCATAGGAGCTCCCAAGCTCCACAGCCTTAAGAAAAACCTTTTCCTTTCCCTGGGCCTATTCTTTCCCACTAAGGCCCACATCACATATTCTTCCTCCTTTGTTTGTTCGTTCATGAACACGAACAAACACGGGCGAGAACTCCATGGACGTCGGTACCTCTTCCTCCCCTCCTCACACTCAATTCCTTGGCTGTTTCACTCCGGTGTCTTCAGGAAAAACACGGAGAACATTATGAAGAATCCATTCAGAGAATCAAAACTCGACATTATTGCTTTAATTCGTCCAAGGGATTCGTGAAACGTACATGCACATACAGCCATAAATGGCCACTTTGAGCTCCCTTGATCTCCTCGTACCGGCTCCCTCGTCCATTATAAATTGACCTCGAGGAACCTCTCTCCACCCTGCACTTCCCAGTCCATGAGCCCCTCTCCAAAACCCTCCGACTCCCGAGCAATTTCTCGCCGGAGCTGAGCGTGGCTGCCTTCTTCTGTTGAAGCTCGCGACCTCTGTAGTGAAAGCTGAATAAAACTGTTGCTTATTGATGATTTGGTGCGGCATACAAGAGTATATAAGAGGGTACAAACCGACTTGGGTAGGGGTACAAAACTGACTTGGACTAGAAGTCGTATACCATAATGACTACTCTAACATCCCCCCGCAGTATCAACGGCAGGCTCGACGACGTTGAGACTGAAACAGATATCTTGAAACGGCTTAGTAGGCAGTGCCTTGGAGAAAATGTCAGCAAACTGAGCCGTAGAGGGAACATGAAGCACCCGAACCTGACCAAGAGCAACCTTTTCACGAACAAAATGAATATCAATCTCAATATGCTTTGTGCGTCGGTGTTGAACTGGATTGCTGGTCATGTAGACTGCTGATATGTTGTCACAGTAGACAATAGTGGCCTGCTCAATAGGCCTGTGTAGCTCGGAGAGTAACTGCCGAATCCAGATTGTATCTGCAACGGCATGTGCCACAGCGCGATACTCAGCCTCGGCCGACGAACGTGAGACTGTAACCTGTCTTTTCGAAGACCAAGAAATCAAATTGTTACCAAGAAAAACACAAAAACCGGAAGTGGACCTTCGAGTGTCAGGACAACCAGCCCAGTCTGCATCAGAGTATGCGGTAAGCGAGTTTGGAGAAGAATTATTGAGGTGGAGACCATGATTGAGAGTTCCTTTTAAATACCGAAGAATGCGTTTAACATGATTATAGTGAGGAACCCGGGGATCATGCATATAGAGACATGCTTGTTGAACAGCAAAAGAGATTTCAGGACGAGTAATGGTGAGATATTGGAGAGCACCTGTTAGGCTACGATAGAGAGTAGGATCGGAAAAGGGTTCACCGGTAGCCGAAAGTTTAAAACTAGTATCGACAGGAGTGCGAGATGATTGACAGTCAAGCATACCAGCACGATTAAGAAGATCAAGAATATACTGGCGTTGGGAAAGAAAAAGGCTGGAGGAATCTCGAACAACAGCAATGCCTAAGAAATGATGAAGGAGTCCTAGGTCAGTCATAGAAAATTCAGATCTAAGAAGAGAGACAATATGATCTAAGAACTTTTGAGAGGAGGCGGTAAGAATGATATCATCTACATAGAGAAGTAAATAGGCAGTGTCAGAAGTTTGATGATACACAAAAAGAGAGGTGTCGGAGAGAGATGGAGTGAAGCCTATTGTTTGAATGAAGGAGGAGAAGCGTTGAAACCAAGCTCGTGGGGCCTGTTTAAGACCGTAGAGAGATTTCTGAAGAAGACATACATGAGTTGGAAAGGATGGATTTTCAAAACCCAGAGGTTGCTGGCAGTAGACAGTTTCTTGAAGGGAACCATGGAGGAAAGCATTTTTAACATCAAGTTGGTGAATGGGCCATGAAGAGGAGACAGCAACACTAAGAACGGTGCGAATGGTGCTAGGTTTAACAACAGGAGAGAAGGTTTCTTCGTAATCAATTCCTTGTTGCTGAGAAAAGCCACGACAAACCCACCTGGCTTTATATCGTGAGAGGCTCCCATCGGAGTGGAACTTTTGGCGAAAAATCCATTTGCCAGAAACAATATTTGTATTGGGAGGACGAGGAACAAGTTGCCAGGTGTTGTTTTGAAGTAAAGCATTATATTCTTCTTGCATGGCAGCGGCCCAATTGGGATCAAGTAGAGCAGTTTTGTAATTCTTTGGAAGAGAAGTGAGAGATACGGAGGTATGAAGGTTTAGGCGGTCTTGGGGTTGATGAAATCCTGATTTGGCCCTAGTACGCATGCGATGATCATTAATCGGGGCTGCTGTAGGAATAGCACGAGGGGGTAAGGTGGGTACTGGTGAGTCCGGCGCAGCGGAAGAGTCGGACGAAGGAGTAGGGCTGGGTGGTGGAGTGGGAGCAGGGCTGGGTGGTGGAGTGGGAGTAGGGGCCGGGGTGTTGGGGAGGGAGCAGGGGTCGGGGGTGTTGGGGACGTCTCGGGTGGGGTGAGTGTATGGTTGGGATTGGCTATGGTGGGTGTTAATGGTGGTGGTGATAAGTTGTGTTCGGCAGGTAGGGGAGTATATAGTTGGAAAGGACGGGGAGAGGGGGTGTTTGCGGAGCTAGGGGTGTTGGATGGTGTAGTAGTGCGTTGTGAGAAAGGAAAAATGTGCTCAGCAAACGTGACATGACGAGAGACATGAACGTGTCCGGTGTGAAGGTCGAGACAGCGATAGCCTTTGTGCTCGTCAGAGAAGCCGAGAAAAGCACATGGGATAGAGCGTGGTGACAATTTATTTGCAGAAGTGGCGTAGGCATTGGGAAAACAGAGACAGCCGAAAACACGAACCGCGGAGTAGTCGGGGTGGGAAAGAAAGAGGGAATAATAGGGAGTAGTGTTGGGTTTAGTTTTAGAAGGTCGAATATTTAGAAGGAAGGTGGCCATGTGTAGGGCTTCAGCCCAAAACTTGGGAGGCATAGATGATTGAATGAGGAGAGTGCGAACTATATCATTGAGGGTGCGAAGAGAGCGTTCTGCTTTACCATTTTGAGGGGAGGTGTAGGGACATGAGAACCTAAGCAGGATGCCATGTTGTAAGAAGAAAGTACGATTTTTAATGTTATCAAACTCGCGACCATTGTCACATTGGATAAAGCGAATTGGGAGGAAGAAGTGAACAGACACATAGCGTTGAAAATTAAGGAAAAGAGAATGGACCTCGGATTTGTTGCGTAGAGGAAAAGTCCAGACAAAGTGGGTGAAATCATCTAGGATAACAAGGTAGTATTTAAAACCCGAAACACTTGCAATGGGAGAGGTCCATAAATCACAATGTATTAATTCAAAGGGATAAGTGCTACAAGAACTAGAGGAACTAAAGGGAAGACGCACATGTTTGCCTAATTGACAAGACTCGCAAAACACAGAATTATGAGAGTCCCTATTACATGGTATGGTAAATTCACTAAGCATAGAAGCTAAGACGGCGGGGTTGGGATGGCCCAAGCGACGATGCCAGAGATCGACGGAGGCCAGCATGGATGTTGGAGGGGTGGCGGCAGGAACTCCATTAAGAGAATAAAGATCACCGGAGCTATTGAAGCGAGCGATCTCGGCCTTGGTCAGGTAATCCTTCACAGATAAACCAAAAGGGTCAAATTCAGCCGAAACTAGATTGTCGCAAGTAAATTGGCGAACAGAGATAAGATTTTTAATGAGGGCGGGTGCAACTAGAACATCGCGAAGTAAAAGAGGTTTGGTGGAAGAGGGAAGTTGAGCCTGACCAACACAATATATAGGAATAGATGATCCATCTCCAAGGATAATGGAAGGGAAAGGAGATTTAGTGCAAGAAGATAACCAATTACTAGATGCAGACATATGACTAGAGGCCCCTGAATCAAAGATCCAATCCGTACCTGAGTTTCCTTGTGCAGCAAAGTTATTCATGGCCTGGAGAAAGGCAGCTTGATCCCAGCTCGGCGTCGCAGGTGAGGGTGGCGTCGGAAGCAGTGCCGGCGGATACGATGGTGAAGGCAGTAGGGCCGGCTGGGGAGTGTAGTAGGCATTGGCCGGCTGTGGTGGGGGTGGCGTCGGGAGCAGGGCCGGCTGAGGTGTGTAGTAGGCGCCGCCGTCGGTGGTGTAATGACCATAAGGAGCATACGTCGGGGCGGCGTGATAGGCATTGGCCGGCTGTCGGGGGTTGAGAACCCCGGGAGCACCAGTAGGCGGCCGAAGGCCGGGTTGCCAGGCACCTGAGTATGCCGGCGGAGCACCGAGGGTGGACGGAGCGGACCAGGGCATGGGCCATGCTTGAACAAGCCCCGTCCAAGGATCATGAGGAGGCCGCCATGCAACCGCAGATGGAGCACTGGTGGGTGGTGCAGGACTCGGTGCTGGTGATGTCGTAGGCGGAACCGAACGAGTCGACGGCGGCCTGTAGATAGGGTTTTTGCCGCGGTAGTTCGGACTAGGACGCCAGCCTGGGGGCGGTTGAACAGATGACGATGCGGACGGCCCGGCGGCAGGAGCCGGCCTGGAAGGCGGCGCTGGTGTAGACGACAGAGGAGGACGAGCCGCAGCATGAAAGACCTTGGGGCGAGAGTCCTTGCGAGCTTGTGTTTCCGCCGCGAGTTGTAGCAAGGAACGAACTTCAGCGAAGGTAGGAGGGGGCCGTATCATCGGTATGAACGAGGCTTGCTTGTCAAAGTCTTCGCTGAGGCCGACGACGACGATATTGATTAGCTGTGAGTCGCTAACTGTATCGCCGAGTTCGCGGAGCTCATCACCAATGGTCTTAACGCGCTGGCAGAACAGGTTCACCGGGGCGTCTCCTTGCACCATATTGCGAAGCTCGGTGTGGAGAGCGTTTTTCCGAGCGTCGGTGTTGCTTTGGAAGAGCTGACGGAGGGAGTGCCAGATGTTGGCAGCGGTGGCGCCGTCGTGATCGAGCATGTTGAAGATCTCGGTGGTGATGCGGGTGTAGAACCACTGGACGATCGCGAGATCGTCTTTCAACCATTGCGGATCGTCGGGGCGGGGAAGACAGTTGGCGGCGACATGCGAGCGCAGGTTGCAGCGGCCGAGGTGGAGATCGAAGAGATGTCTCCAATGGTAGTAGTTGTGGGCGGCGAGATCAAGAACTATGGGGATGTAGGGGCTGACGTCGGAGATTGTGTCAGCAAGAGATATTGGTGCGGCGAGGATGGGTGCAGGGTAGTTTTGTGGAGCTATGGTGAGGGCCGAGAGAGAAGCGGCCACTGCGTTGGCAGCCTTGGCGATGAGTGCAGCCCGGCGCTCGAAGTAGCCGGGCGGCGGTGGCGACGGTGGCGTTGGCGGAGCCATACCCTAAACCCTGGGACCGGTATCTAATACCATGAAAGCTGAATAAAACTGTTGCTTATTGATGATTTGGTGCGGCATACGAGAGTATATAAGAGGGTACAAATCGACTTGGGGTAGGGATACAAAACTGACTTGGACTAGAAGGCGTATACCATAGTGACTACTCTAACATGTAGTAAGCCCCTCGCGTTCAAACTTCTTCCCCGGGCGAGTTATTTCCGTGCGAATCTCTATCTCTACTACCTAAAAGAACTGCAAGGTTCCGTTTCCCGTCTTACATCGCACGGATCGTCAACCCCTCCATCCACCCGTTTGCGTTCTTACCCACGTTGGTTTTCCGCTAAAAAAAGATTGGACGTGAGTCAACGGGATCTCGCTCTATCTCTCTCGCTCCCAAACAAACCCCCGCCAATCGTTTCCCCTGGCCCTACCCCTCCCGATCTGGTCGCCACCACAATCTCGCCACCGAATCTGGCATCACCATCGATGGCGAGATTGTGGCGTTCAGATCCTGTGAGCTCTTCCAATCCTGTGAGCTGCTATGAATCCGCCCCCTGCTCTTCCAATCCTGTGAGCTGCTGGCGAGATCGGCATCCAAATCCGTCACCATCGATGGCGCTTTGTTCCCATCCGAAACTTGCCACTTGCGAGGGACCAAGCCCGCCGAAGCGGGCGACCAAAGGATTCGAAGCAGCTTCGCCCTTCGCCATCGACCATCGAGGAGGGCGTGGGCCTGATCTCCTGGCCTTCCAGGGGTCACCGCCGTTGCGCTCGTATCGTCAGGCCGCCGTAGCACCGATTCGGTCACCGGCCATGGCCCAATCCTCTCCCTCTCAGTTCGTGCTCCCCCTACTTTTATCTTCCAATGTTTTGTTCTGCAGGTTTTTGAGGCCGGGTGCGGGCATGCGACAACTCTCGACTCAGAGAGATACTTTGGCTGTCCTGGGATCATGTCATCCAACCATCCATGGAGTTTTCGAGCAAAGTCTCGGCCTCCGGGTTCGTCTACACATCCACGTAACACGTCAACTGTGTAATAGTTATCAAGGATGGTTGAGAAGAAGGGAATACACATGATCAGTTTTGAATAAATTCTCAAAAATATAACAACGATTGTTCAGTACTTTTTTCTCAAGCATTTAGCTTTTGACTAAACAAAAGAGAGTAGAGATGAATGAATGTTTCGTGAGCAGCTCACTGAAGGAGGTCAATTATGATACCACCAACAGTTAGAGATACTTGCTTATTCTAAATTGACAGTCTCATTGTTTGTCAATTTTATCCACGAGTTTCACTATTTATAGGCATCTCTTTTCAATACTATATTGTCACTCTCCCTATGCCTAATTGCATTGTTTGTATTATCCTTTTTGATTGTCTTGCACTGCAGAATTGTTGTATAGAACAAATTTATAGGTGGTATACGTTGTTTCTCCTCTTAACTATGTATATATGGAACAATGATCGCACATATTACCCTAAACTATAATCTCTTCACATTTATGCATATATTTGCTAGGAAAAAAAGGAAACCAGTTATAGTATAAGCAGATATATTTCTTCCGATCTATGTATTCTTGCTTGGAGAGAAACAAAGTAGTGATAATAAACAGTTTTATATAAGCTTATATCTTGCAAACTGGAAACAGAAACCCGTGATCATTTTTTGTTTTTTGACTTGTAATGTGGAATGTGAGAGCTTATTATATAGCCACATAAAACAAGTAGGTGTTACGAAGTCTTTCAATGGTGGTCTTGTATGTCTAATTATTGTTGTTGTATTTGTCATCTATAAGCAACAAGATTCTTCTTCAATTTGTAATTGGGCTGACTGTCGTTGAGCTTGGAGGAGGCCATCGTGGAGCTGATGCTACCTTGGCAGACAACGCCTGCACATAACGAGAACGGCGAGGAGTTGGTACTCTGGAGAAGCCGGACCATGGGGAGGTCCCAATTTTGTGTAGTTTCTTGGTTGCTAGCATATGAAAGGGTTGTAGTATCGATCGAGAAAATAAGTATCTAAATAGTACTAAGTAATTTGTGTGAGAATTTGACAGTTTGGTTTAGGAATCCAGTCTTGTTTTCTTCATCTTACTAACTTGAGTTTGTTGCAAAGGAACTATTGACCATCTATCAAAATGGATAAGAAGCCATGTGATCATAATGCACTACTACTTTCTTCATATTACATGCTTATATGGGAGAATGAATTAGTTAAAGAGGACAACAAATACCATTTTAATTTGAAGTGGTACAGTCCTTGAGGGAAAACTTTTGGATATACAACTCCAATTTATGTATGGGATGCACTACGGGGGAAATTTTTAATCAAGCTATTGACATATGATGGGAATTGCCTATGATTTATTGATTTATGATTCATGACAGTATAGCCATATCATAGGAAAAATAATTTGAAAAAGAGAGTTATGGTGAACTTAACTTGGCTATCATGGTGTTTATTGTCCTTTATTCATGCTTGCTTTGACACTGCGATGTAAAATTGATGCTTATGTATCTTAATGTTGCTCAAAACATCATGTTTGTAAGATCGGGAGATATTCCTCAGAACACCATGTTATTTCATGATACTTTTGTTTTGTTGAAAATTGTTCCGTTCCCGTAGCAACGGACGGGCAATTACCTAGTTCCCTAACAAGTTCTTTCCCTCAAACATCCAGCCGGAGCATGACCTCCGCAAAGATCGCGACGGACCGAAGCTCCAAGCAACTCCAGCGGCATCTTCACGACGCTCGAGGACGGCGATGAGCACCTCTCCGTGTCCTTCGTGACTACCTCACGCCCTCTACGCCGTCCCGCTCTCACCGGACACCAGAACCAGCCCCATCGCCAGATCTTCCCCATGTTCGACCACGCTGCCCGTCTCCGGCGACCTAGTCGTCCAACTCCGGTGAGCCTCCTCCTCTTTTCTTGACCACTTAGATGTGAAGAGGTATCAGCCAACAGAAATGCGACACGTGGCAGCTCATATCAAATCCCATAATTGATTTTCAGAAAAATGCACAATCTTTGGAAATTCATATCTTTTGATCTACTTATCCAAATTTTACAAATAAGATATCCCTGAGTTGCTTTGAACATCTAGTTTGTTATAAAAATTTGAGATCTCAGATTTTAGCAAGTTAAAATTTAGTTTTGGTTTAAATGGTAATTCGAGTATTTTTGCTATATCTATTATTCTGTAAATCATATGAAAACATTATATATATGAAAATTGGCCTTTGGAACCATACCAATATGCTAGAACTTATAGTATAATTTTCAGCATGTTTTGGATACTATTTTAGTCGAATACCCTAATTTTGACCTTCTTTCATAATCGTTTAATAACTTCGTTCAAATAGAATTTAATCATGTAACAAATCTCTTAGATGGATCCCTAGAAACCCTCTCTGGTCTTTTGAAACCACCACAAAAATTGGGAGTTACAAGATTAAGAATTTAATTATTTTATCTTGAAACTTATGCCATGCCCATTCCCATTAACAAAGTCAAATATTCCAAACAAACCCATTATGAAATTGTCGTAGAATCTTGCCTCACAACCCTCCTTCTATCAAACGACGTTCTTCACTTTGTACCAACTTGATCCAAAGAAACTCGATCTTATCTGAACCATAACCATGACTCGATAATTATCATAAGGATGTACTTGTATTGTTAATTTGCATCTTTTAGTTGGCTCTTCATTTTGAGTTGCCGTGTGGTGACGTAATTTTATTTTATCGCTAGATGTATCGTAAAGTGAAGGAGTGACGATAACAAATAGGGAATCAACTTCAAGACTCAGGCAAGTTGCATCTTGATCATAATTTGTCCTACGCTTTTGAAATATGCATGATCTGTTTAAAATTTAGTATGCATGTTTTATTAAAAGGTTGCAAAGAATTATTGCTAGCTAGAGCCCTAGGAACTTGTAGCTATGCTTAGACTTGCTTACAAACAAAAGGGTTGGGAATCAAACAAGTTTTAAACAAATAAACTTGCCTTCTTTTGCAGCAACATTTTGTGAAAACTTTTGAGAAACAAAACTATATAGTATTTTACTTCTACTCCCTGGGCAGAATGGTATTGACAGGAGCGTCTACAAGTGATTGCGCCCATTGGGGTCTTGCAGTGAATGCGCCCGACTAGGGTCTTGCACACAGGCTTTTGGTGGGGACCGCCGTCCAGGGGACTGAGATCTCCCAAGTAGAGTTTGATGTAGCTTCTTGTACAGCCACATGCTACTAAGGGCTTTGGCTTAGCTTAGTACTAACGGGAAACCCTACCCCAGGACCGCCATCGGAGAGAGGCCTTCGTGCCGAAGTTGCGGGCGGCTTGGTTGGTATAGGGGGCTGTTACGGACAGGCTTCATCACAATCTCCTCCTAGTCGTCCAGTCCACCCAAGTGTGTAACGATAAACGGGGTTGATTGTGTCGTGTGGGGAACGTGTACGACCTCTGTAGAGGGTTAAACCTAATCGATTAGTCGTGCCCCGATTAAGGGCAATTTTGAGCAACTTAAGACTTGGACTAACAAAGAATGTGTTTCACTTCAACCCTATGTGTGTTTTAAACTAATTTTGGAGAATGAGCTTTGGTGCATATATCCAAATGTCTCACTTCTATCTGTATACAAAAAATATTATTTTGTTTTCAAAGAAAGTTTCAAAATTTAGTATCAGAGAAAATTGGCTTTATGCAAAGGAAACCTCCACCAATACTCAACCTGCATATATATATATATATTCTGTTAAACCTTCCTTTGCAACTTGCGAGTACATTCCACGTACTCACCTGCACCTGTCATGTGCAGATCTTGACAGATTAAGAGACGATAGGGTTATGGTCTACACTCAACGAGCCCAGTGGCGTTGATGGAGCCCTAACTTAGTGACTACGTATAATTTCGTTGTATTATGTGCCAGCATTGAGCTGTGCCAATGGTATGTATTTGCTTAGTTCTGGATCTACCGGTCTAGTACAATGATGTATGTTTTACTGATATTCATTCTTGTTACTGTGTGTGCTAGCTACGATCCAGGGATAGCACAATAAGCACAGAGACTTGGATTCTACCAAATCCGGGTCATTACAAATGGTATTAGAGCATACGTTGACTATAGGACGTGGCCCTAGAAAATGGCTTAGAAATAGGAAGACCTTGATAGGAAAAACTTATATTTTTAGTAGTTCCGGTAGGCATTCTCATACCCTCTGGTTTTCTTTATTAAGTTCTAGTCTTCTTTCAAAAACTTAGATGGCAACCTCTTACCCTCCAATGACCTTGACACTGATATGAGCCTAAAGGTTACTTCATGGAAAAGACGTCTCCAGTACTGAAGCTTACATCCAAGAAGTTAAAGAAGGACTGAAGACACTAAGACCAAGATGGTTGTGAAGGTTACCACTACAAAAGAATATCCCACATAATTCAATAGTTTTCAAGCCCACCATGAGAATTGTGAAATAAACAAAAGAGTGTGTGATAGAGGCGAGGGTGTCCCGATCTTTCGATGAGATGATAACTATCGATTTGGTGGAGACGACTTTGACGATCCGACTACAAATGTGCACGATGTCGCGCCTTAGCAATCGCTAAACCAACTCCGAGAGGTTATTGACCACGTGCGGAGCACAATCAACCTGACCACGAAGGTCTATTCCTGCAAGCAATCGAAGAACAAGCAAGAATATGATAAAGCAATCTTAATATTGCGAATATAGATTAAGTATTGATAAAGATGGGGATACGAAAGCGGTCTTGGTCTGGTCGTTGGACACAAACAAAGTACACAAAGTTGCAATGGCTAACTTTTAACTAAACAAATCCCAAAGTCTAAATGGTGCCCTAAGGGCTGTATATATGGAGGAAGAGGGGGGAATTTCGTGATCCTTAGGGAAGGGGTCCGAAACCAACCCTATCTCTCGTTTCCCCACACATACGGACTCTAAAAACAGCATATACTTATGTATTTCGAAATTACATGGGCCTGGCCCAATAATAAGGTGACGCAGCACCTAGAATAGCCTTTGGACGAAATTTATGAAGTGGCATCTTGTATATTTCGTCCAAGGCTTCATGCACTCATTATGGTGGCTTCAAAGTCCTGAAATCATCACTTGTAACTCCGTTCTTGTTCCCCTTGCGCATGCCATCCTCTCCATGCTTGGTCTTGCCCCAGTGTTCATCCCTCTTATCCATGCCAGGCCCTTCATTTGTAAGCAAAACAAATGTATCCAATTTAGGCAGCATCATATTGTCATGAACATTAGAATCATTACCAAGAAACGAAAGTACCTGAAAATTTAATTGGCGTGCGCGAGCTCTAGTAATTGGTCCAGTATATGTAGCAGTAGGAGCTGTGGGTGTAACAATGGTATTGTTGTCCTCATCATCCTCCCCTTCTTGAAATGATGTCGTCCTCGACGGAAGCTCATCTTCCTCACCCAAATAGGGCTTCAAATCTGCAATGTTAAAAGTGGGACTAACCCCAAAATCTGCAGGCAGCTCAAGTTTATATGCATTATCATTTATTTTCTCTAACACCTTAAAAGGACCATCAACACGTGGCATTAGCTTTGATTTGTGTAAATTAGGAAATCTATCCTTACGCAAATGTAACCAAACAAGATCTCCAGGTGCAAAGACAACACGTTTTCTACCCTTATCTCCAGCAAGTTTATATTTAGCAGTCATACGCTCAATGTTTTCCTTAGTTAACTCATGCATTTTTAAGACCAATTCAGCACGTTGTTTAGCATCAAAGTTAACCTTCTCCGAAGATGGAAGAGGCAACAAATCAATGGGTGCACGAGGTAGGAAACCATACACAATTTCAAAAGGGCACATCTTAGTAGTAGAATGCAACAAACAATTATAAGAAAATTCAATATGAGGCAAGCATTCTTCCCACATTTTCTTATTATTCTTCAAAACAGCCCTAAGCATGGTAGACAATGTTCTATTGACTACTTCAGTTTGACCATCAGTTTGGGGGTGAAAAATAGTACTAAAAAGCAGTTTAGTCCCCAACTTAGCCCATAAACATCTCCAAAAGTGGCTAAGAAATTTAGTATCACGATCTAAAACAATAGTATTTGGCACACCATGCAAGCGAATAATTTCACGAAAGAACAAATCAGCAACATTAACAGTATCATCGCTTTTATGACATGGTATAAAGTGTGCCATTTTCGAGAATCTATCCATGACCACAAATCTGCTATCCCTCCCCTTCTTTGTTCGAGGTAAACCTAAAACAAAGTCAATAGATATATCCTCCCAAGGAACACTAGGTACAGGCAAAGGCATATATAAACCATGAGGATTGAGTCGTGACTTAGCTTTTTGACATGTAGTGCAGCGAGCAACAAAACGCTCAACATCCCATCTCTTCTTCGGCCAAAAGAAATGTGTAGCAAGTCCATCCTCCGTCTTCTTCACGCCAAAGTGTCCCATTAATCCTCTGTGACGCCCCGAGACCGACGCTCCAGACGGCTTCCATATTTTTTCGTTATCGTTGTGTGTATTTATTTATTTGTTTGCTGCATTCATCATGTCATCATGCACATTGCATCTGCATGTTTTCATAAAAGCTTGCGCCCCTTCGTAGTTGTCGCGTCCCCCTTGCCTTCGTTGACCGTTCCGAGACCAACCGTGTTTTTGTTTTCCCTCTTGCCTGGCTTCCTAACCTCTCTGCACATCCCGCAAACCTCTCGCGTGCGCGTCCGAAACTTCTCCGAACCCGACCTGGGCAGTCATGACCGATGGGTCCGGATCATCCCCCAACATCTATAAAACATCTCCGATTTCTTATTTGGGCTACCTAACCTATTTATTCTCAACCGCTCGATTTCGATCGGACGGACCGGATTAGTCCCTAACCTAATCCGCAGGCTATATATAAACTAGTCCAACCCTAATCTTTAGGAGGCTTGTCCCATCAGTCTCGTCCCCGCCGCCAACCATCAACCCACTCGCCTACCACCTTGGGATCCTCCCATCAGGATCACTTCTAGATTCACGACCGTTGCATTATTGTTCTAATTCGTTGAACATTATTGTTTTAATTCGTTGAACGGATCCGTGAAACATACATGCACATACAGCCATTAATGGACACTTTGAGCTCCCTTGATCTCCCCGTACCGGCTCCCTCGGCCATTATAAATTGACCCCAAGGAACCCCTCTCCACCCCGCACCTCCATGTCCACGAGCCCTTCTCCAAAGCCCTCCGACTCCCGAGCAATTTCATGCCGGAGCTGACCCTCGCCGCCTTCTTCTTTCGAAGCTCGCGACCTCTGCAGTAAGCCCCTCACGCTCAAACTTCTTCCCTGGGCAAGTTATTTCCATGCGAATTCCCTAACAAGTTCTTTCCCTCAAACATCCAGCTGGAGCACGACCTCCGCAAAGATCTCGACCGACCGAAGCTGCAAGCAACTTCGGCGGCATCTTCACGATGCTCGAGGACAGGGACGAGCACCTCTCCCATATCCTTTGTGACTGCCTAACGCCATCTACGCCGTCCCGCTCTCACCGGACACCAGAACCAGCCCCATCGCCGGATCTTCCCCATGTCCGAGCCACGCCGCCCGTCTTCGGTGACCTAGTCGTCCAACTCCGGTGAGCCTCCTCCTCCTCTTTTTCTTGACCCCTGGATCTAGATCCAATAGCCCACGGTCTCCTCTGTGCATATTAGATGTGAAGAGGTATCAGCCAACAGAAATGCAACACATGGCAGCTCATATCAAATCCCATAATTGATTTCCAGAAAAATGCCCAATCTTTGGCAATTCATATATTTTGATCTACTTATCCAAAATTTAGAAATATGATATCCCTAAGTTGCTTAAAACATTTAGTTTATTATAAAAATTTGAGAACTCAGTTTTTGGCAAGTTAAAATTTAGTTTCGATTTAAATGATAACTCGAGTATTTTTGCTATATCTATTATTCTGTAAATCATATGAACACATTATATATATATAAATTGGCCTTTTGAACCATACCAATCTGCTAGAAGTTATAGTATAATTTTCAGCATGTTTTAGATACTATTTTAGTCCAATACCCTAATTTTGACCTTCTTTGATCATCGTTTATTAACTTCGTTCAAATAGAATTTAATCCTATAATAAATCTCTTAGATGGATCCCTAGAAACCCTCTCTGGTCTTTTGAAACCACCACAAAAATTGGGAGTTACAAGATTAAGAATTTAATTCTTTTATCTTGAAACTTATGCCATACCCACTTCCGTTAGCAAGTCAAATATTCTGAACAAACCCATTATGAAATTGTCATAGAATCTTGCCTCACAACCCTCCTTCTATCGAACGATGATCTTCACTTTGTACCAACTTGATCCAAAGAAACTCGATCTTATCTGAACCATAACCATGACTCAATAATTATCATAAGGATGTACTTATATTGTTAATTTGCATCTTTTAGTTGATTCTTCATTTTGAGTTGCCGTGTGTTGAAGTAATTTTATTTTATTGCTAGATATATCGTAAAGTGAAGGAGTGACGATAACAAATAGGGAATCAACTTCAAGACTCAGGCAAGTGGCAACTTGATCATAATTTGTCCTACGCTTTTGAAATGTGCATGATCTGTTTAAAATTTAATAGTATGCATGTTTTATTAAAAGGTTTTGCAAAGAATTATTGCTAGCTAAAGCCCTAGGAACTTGTAGCTATGCTTAGCCTTGCTTACAAACAAAAGGGTTGGGAATCAAACAAGTTTTAAACAAATAAACTTGCCTTCTTTTGGGGCAACGTTTTGTGAAAACTTTTGAAAAACAAAACTATATACTATTTTACTTCTATTCCCTAGGAGGAACGGTATTGACGGGAGCGTCTACACGTGATTGCGCCCATCGGAGTCTTGTAGTGAATGCGCCCAACTGGGGTTTTGCACATAGGTTTTTGGTGGGGACCGTCGTCCAGGGGACTAAGATCTTCCAAGTACAGTTTGATGTAGCTTCCAGTACAGCCGCATGCTACTATGGGCTTTGGCTTAGCTTAGTACTAACGGGAAACCCTAACCCAGAACCGCCATCGGAGAGAGGCCTTCGTATCAAAGTTGCGGGCGGTTTGGTTGATATAGGAGGCTGTTACGGAAAGGCTTCGTCACTATCTCTTCCTAGTCATGCACCCAAGTGTGTAACGATAAACGGGGTTGATTGTGTCGTGCGGGGAATGTGTGCAACCTCTGCAGAGGGTTAAACCTAATCGATTAGCCGTGCCCCCGGTTACGGGAAATTTTGAGCAACTGAAGACTTCGACTGAAGAAGAATCTCCCCTTTCTTTTCTAAAAGTCTATTAAGGTTGAGGATTGAGCACAGGGAATGTGTTTCACTTCAACCCTATGTATGTTTTATACTAATTTTTGAGAATGAGCTTTGGTGCTTATATAGAAATGTCTCACTTCTATCTTTATACAAAAAATATTATTTTGTTTTCAAAGAAAGTTTCAAAATTTACTATAAGAGAAAATTGGCTTTATGATGAGGAAACCTCCACCAATACTCAACCTGCATATATATTCTGTTAAACCTTCCTTTGCAACTTGCGAGTACATTCCACATACTCACCTGTCATGTCCAGATCTTGACAGATTAAGAGACGATAGGGTTATGGTCTACACTCAACGAGCCCAGTGGCATTGATGGAGCCCTAACTTAGTTACTACGTATAATTGCACTGTATTATGTGCCAGCATTGAGCTGTGCCAATGGTATGTATTTGCTTAGTTCTGGAGCGGTGGTGCCTTGGCAGAGTTATTGGCCTTGGCGGTCCGTGCGAGCCTGCCGGGGGAGTCTTGGATGCGTCCTTGGGGCGGCCTCGACCTGACCAGGCGCTCCTGCCCGGCAAGGGAGGCTTTCCCAAGGTGGTGCTCTGCTGTCTTGCCCATTTAGCTTGGTCTTCTTGGTCCGCTCATTGATCTCACAAAGAGCGGTTCTTCTGGTTTGGTATTGCTTTTATATGCTGGTGTTGGATATTAGGTGCTAGCGTGCTTGTGTATAACTCTGGGCAACAAACGCGATCGTTCGTTGCGCCGACAAATGTCCTTCATTCCATCCCACCAAAATATCTGCCTTAGGTCTTCATACATTTTTGTACCATCAAGATGGAGCAAGTACGACGACTCATGGGCTTCCTTTAATATCTTTTGCCTCAGATCTCTGGATTCAGGTATGAAAAATTGTCCTCGAAATTTCAGAGTACCTTGATCATCCACATGGAACTCTTGAGTCTTGTCGGCTTGTACTCGAGCGACATGGCTTTGAAATAATGAATCCTCCGCTTGGGCCTTGCAGATTTCTTCCAGAGTAGGGGTAACTTCTAGATTAGCAGTGTAGATGGACTCAACAATGATCAGGTTGAGCTGAGCCATCTCTTCATGTAGCTCGGGAGGCAAGGATTCCATTAATATGTTTAATCTGGTTGGTTTGCGGCTGAGAGCATCGGCAACCATATTAGCTTTACCCGGATGGTAATTGATATCGAGGTCATAGTCTTTGACCAATTCAAGCCATCTTCTTTGCCAGAGATTCAAGCCTGGTTTGGTGAATATGTACCTGAGACTCTTGTGATCGGTGAAGATTTGGCACCTCTTGCAGATGAGATAATGCCTCCAAATTTTTAAGGCATGCACAACTGCTGCTAACTCCAAGTCATGAGTAGGATAGTTTCCTTCATGTGGCCGTAGTTGTCTGGATGCATAAGCCATGACCTTGCCATCTTGCATGAGTACGCATCCTATCCCTCTTCTGGATGCATCACAATACACGTCGAAGCTTCGATAAATATGAGGAAGCGTCTACAAAGTGCGGTGGTCAATCGAGTCTTCAATTCATTGAAACTTCCTCTTGCAATCTTCAGACCATCCAAATTTCTGATCATCCTTGAGTAGTTCTGTCAGTGGTTTCGCAATCTTGGAAAATCCTTCAATGAATCGACGATAATAACCAGCAAGCCCTAAGAAACTCCGAATCTCGGATACATTCGTGGGTGCTTGCCAATTTTGTACTTCCGCGACCTTACTTGGGTCCACAACTACTCCTTCAGCTGATTGGATATGCCCCAAGAATCCTACTTGCTTGAGCCAAAACTCACACTTGCTGAATTTTGCATATAACTGATGATCATGGAGCCTTTGCAATACTGCCTGAGATGTTGTTTATGGTCTCTTCTCCCTTGGAATATATGAGAATGTCATCGATAAATACCACCACAAACTTGTCCAAGAAGTCCATGAACACTTTGTTCATCATGTGCATGAAGATGCGGGGGCGTTGGTCAGACCAAAATACATGACCTATACTCATACAATCCGTAGCGAGTAGTGAGTGCTATCTTAGGAATGTCTTCCTTCTTGATTTTGAGTTGATGGTACCCGGTCCTCAAATCAATCTTGGAAAATATTTGAGCTCCACTCAGTTGATCAAACAGGTCATCAATCCTAGGAAGCGGGTACTTGTTCTTCATGGTGACAGCATTAAGCTGGCGGTAGTCTAGACACATACGAAGACTACCATCCTTCTTGTCCACAAAGATGGCGGGAGAACCCCATGGTGAAGAGCTGGGGCGAATGTACCCCTTCTGGGGCATCTCGTCCAGTTTCTTCTTCAGCTCCAATAGCTCGGATGAAGGCATTCGATAATATTTCTTGTATAGAGGTGTTGTCCCAGGCACAAGATCAATAGCGAACTCGAGCTCATGATCTGGTGGCATTCTTGGCAATTCTTCAGGAAATACATCTAGAAACCCACTGACCACTGGAATCAATTCCATGCTTGAGGTTACAGTTGCAAAGATCATATCCCTTTTTGGCATGTTTCTGTGGGCCACAAACTGTGCTGCTTGTCCTGCCGGATTTATTAATGTGACTTCCCGGGTTGCACAATTAATACATACTTGATGTCTTGTCAGCCAGTCCATTCCCAAAATAACATCCAGCTTTGATGATTCAATATACACCAAGGTGGCAGGGAAAATAACTCCATGGATGTTTATCTCGAGACCACGACATACCACATTTGCTTTGAGCATGGATCCCGGGGATTGTATCACCATGAATTTCTCAAGAAGAGAGCAAGAAAGCTTTTTTTGGGCAACAAAAATCCGTGAAATAAAAGAATGGGAAGCCCCAGAGTCAAATAAAAGTGTTGCAGGTATGCTATTAACAGGAAACATTCCAATGACCACTTCGGGGTTTTCTTGGCTTCTTCGGCAGAGAGATGATGCACTTGCTCTTGAACTAGGTTCTGAGCGAGGAAGGATCCCATGTTGTTGACTTGTGGCTTGAGTGTTGAAGTCGGCTTGCCATTCTTGGGACACTGCCTTGCATAGTGCCCGGCCTGGCCACAAGTAAAACACGCATTGTTACTCTGACAGTCTTCCCTTATGGGGTTAGTCACAATGTTCTTGACTTGATTTTTAGTCTTGTTGGCATTCAGCTGCCGTGTTGGCTTGAACTCAAACCGAGGTTGCTGCCAGGTACGAGCCTTCTGAACAATCGACCCATGTTTCTTAGGCTCAAACTTGCGTTTGCAGTCTTCATAAGCTGGCTTGTTATCATGGACGAGCTTGTGCTCCCTTTCTGTGATGAGAGCCTTGTTCACCAGAGCCTGGAAATCTAGAAAGTCCAACATGATGAGCGTGCATCGGAGTGTCTGGTTGAGTCTTACAAGGAATCAATCTATCTTCCTTTCTTCGGTGGCCACATCATGAAGGGAATAACGAGCCAAGTGATTGAACTTGTTTAGATACTCATTTACTGTCAGGTTCCCTTGTGTGAGAGCAAGGAATTCGCGCTGCTTGACCTTAATAATCCCAGCGGGAATGTGGTACTTGCGGAACTTGTCCTTGAATTTATCCCAAGTGACCTCGTCTTCAGCAGTCCTCATGGCCTTGGTATTATCCCAAGAGATAGGTGTGGGTCCTTCAAGATAATGAGTAGCAAATGGAACCTTGTCGATTTCTTGGGTACGAGCAATCTCCAATTTCTTCTCAATGGCCCTCAGCCAATCGTCGGCCTCCATAGGGTTAACAACTTGACTAAAGCTGGTAGGCTTTGTCCTCTAGACATCTGACAGCTTGGAGTGACTACCATTCCGATTATTATTCTTCCCAACCATAGCTTGCATACTTCTCAGAAGTTCAAGCAAAATATTGGTTTCTCTTTTCTTCGAACATGCGCATAATCTGTTCTGTTGTAGGTGGATGCGGTGGAGGAGCTCTTGGTGGTTGATACGGTTTTGGGGAATGTCCTGTCTGTCTGGTGGAGCGACGAACAGGGGCATCGTCACCACCATGTTTGCTGCTACCGCATCTTCTCATCCTATATTTGTTTCCCAGTACGAAGCATCGATGAGCAACATCCACCAAAAGGAAAAAAGCAAACGAGAAATCCGAGAAAAGCGATGAAAAACCAAGGCAAATAAAAGTTCCAACATAAGTATACATAGACTCATCATACATGAAAGGAAACATCATGGAAAGTACTACCACACTCATACAACCAAGCATCACGACAACCTCGTCTACTCCTGAAGAAAGTGACCGCACTAGTGCCCTGAAGATCCTGCTGGGGTCTCCTCGGTCTCGAACTCTGATCCAGAACTGACCACATTAACGAAAACCTCCAGAGCAAAGGAAACATGACGACGCTTTCTGGGGGGCTCTCCCTCAGGGGCAAGTGCTGGGTGAGGCTGAAGCATTGGAGCGACGGGAGTAGCAAGAAGTAAACTCCACTCGGCAAGGGACTCGTGAGGAGTCACTGTCGAAGTATCCTAGTTACTCTGAGGAGTAACCAGAGTGGGTGGAGGGATAGTAGCTGGGGCAACGAGAGGGGTAAAAGCGAGTGAGGGTGGAGCGATATCGTATCTAGCGGTAGCCAGGGCTGCACGAGTACGAGTCATCTCCTGGGCCAGGTTGAAAATCAGAAGGTAGCCCGCCGTTATGTAACGAGAAAGGTGGCTAGATGAATGATCACGCGCTGGATCAATGGAAGGGAAACGAATATGTCCATCATCGAGCATGGACGGGTAGAAATGGAAACCTGGGTGAGTCTGCATGCGGACCTCGTTGTAGCACAAGTCAATGAGAGCCTCGAATGCAGCAGACTGGACTGCCTGATGGGGTGTAGAAGTGAAACCGCTCATAGAATAACGGTTGTAGGTGCTAGTCACAATAGTGTTGTGCATGATGACCTCCGTGTGCTACTCATTCATCGAGTCTGCAAACTGCTCCTGGTACACCGGGTCATCACCGTCGGGGTAGATTCGAAGCCACACATTACACAGAAGGTGAGAAGTGAAAGGTGCTGGCTCAGACTGGTACGGGTACAGAACTGGAGCCATCTACACACACAAGCCGGTTAGTAATAAAAATAATCTAAATGCATGCAATGCAACAACCAAATGTAGATGCATAGACAAGGCACCCAATGGCTACTAACTACCGCTTAACTAATGTGTCGGCTGTCTAGGGCGTCCTACAGTCAGCGCGACTCTGATACCAAGTGTTGTTTCACCCCGGCTCAGAGCAACCGATTTACCTTGCATTGCCGACCCAGAGATCATGTCTTCTAGGAATACACAACAACTTGGTACATAAATACAATCGCTTTATTGATCTCTTGCGGGAACATAGGTTCGATGATACATAAGGAAGTGAGGCCAAGCGGCACACACGGTGCTGCTACACATATGTACATTATTTAGTTGACATGTCGGGGGCCTCGATGATAATGGCACCGCTATGCGCAGCGAAACAACGACATAGAAGGACTCCATCTCACAGGGACACTGCTGGGACATGGCCTAGACTGCGATGAACGATGCAACTCTGACTCTTGGTACAACTTCTCGTGAAACTGTCATGACATGCCAAGTGAGTACTTTGAATGTACTCGAAGGCTCACAACAAGCATATCAAATATGACAAACAATAACAAGATATTTAACCAGGTTAAATGCATGAGCACGACATGATTATCATGAAGTGGGTGCATCCAAAACTTACGGTCCCTCAGACCAACTCACCATATCGGTTACCTCGTAACCACATTCATCAGCTTATCACGGTGATCACCTTCGGATCACAAAGGATACAAGCTCAATGATCACACAAGATCACCAACCAAAGCATGTGCCATAAAGATATCATTAGTGTGCATGTTAATTATTTCTGTTGACCCACAATCTGACCTACTATGAACTGTGTCCATAACCGACGACACGGTTATCGATAGATTATACACACTATGTAGAGGTTAGTACACTGTACCCACACCACATAACCCATGGCCTCGTACTCCCGTTCAGGTGGACCAACAACGTTCTGACAAAACCAATCTATTGCATGACACTGCCCGGCCACTCCGACTAACTCCCCTTTGGGCTAAGTCATGGGTGGCCCCGGGTGCCACTCCGGACATCAAATGGCCACCGTAGTGGCAAAACAAAAATGGTCCCAAATGGGGACAATGGTACCAAACAACTTTGGGCACACAAGGCTATGCCTACCTATCGGGCCAGGGTAGCGCAAGCGCATAACCTTCCCTCGTTGGAGGCATCGGCGAGAGGCATGACAATAAATTGAATTAGGGCCTTCCCATAAAGACAAATGTGATTGCACTGGGAAGCTCGATTTGGTGGCACCATGAATCGATCAGCAACATGTTCAAGTTGGGTTATCATCACGTTAAACTTGAAATGAAAATATCCGAGTCATAGTATGCCATGAAATGCACATGCAACAAATCCACATAGTAATGGTACTATCATAAGCATAAGCATATTAAGTAAACACTACTACACCGCTTAATGAATTAACCATCATACTTGTGTAAAGCCTAACAAGCATATCATGAAAAATAATACTAGCTCAACATAAATTATTTAAATTAACTAAATGCAATAATATGAATTTAATTCAAATAAAAATCATTGCCATTGCAATGCCATCCTTGCAAATGAATGGTGTGGCTTGCCTTAGTTGAGAGGAGGGTCACAGAAGTCCTGGTCCTCTTCAAGACAAGTTGAACCTTCTGAAAATAATTAAAAAGACAAAAAGAAAATGTCACATAAAGCATTTTAATGCACCAACAAATATCTACAGCAAGGAAAAAATTTCAATTTCTACATACAGCAAGAGGAGCTCAAGACAAAATTGTTGCGAAAAGAATCATCTCATTTGGACATGTTCTTTAAAAGATATAGTTGGTCAAAGTTAGGGTCAAATATTTGAATTTAAATAGAAAATGCCAAAATCCAGAGAGCGCCATGTCGAAGGCGTATTCTGGTTATACGCCTCCACTCATACCACTTCGGGAGAGAGAGTGGCAGCGCTGTCGATGGTGGTTCTCCGGCGCGGAGGCCATGACGACCGCCGGCGAGGAGGGGTATGGAAGTAGCGCATGGAGACGAGCACGTACGTACCCGAAGCGTGGCCTGAGGTGGACGGACGTCGTCGGAACGACCTTCTCCAGAGATGGTGGGTGGCGGAGCTCGTTAGAGTTGTGGTTTCCGACAAGGTTTCGTCGATCCAGAAGCACTGTCATGGTTAGGAGAAGCTCATGAACACGCCTGGAGGAATGGGAGATGTCAAAGAGCACCAGAGCGAGTGGACCATCGTGGGGGATCTGCGGCCAACTCCGGCGAGGAACGGCATCTAGAGGATTGCCCGGCCTTGCCGCGGTGTTGGGCTGATTAATTTGTGGCCAGAGAAGGTGGGTGGGGTGGCTAGAGCTGCTTGGGGAGGGCTCTTGTCGAACCCTGGCTCAGAGCAACCGGTTTACCTTGCATTGCCAGCCCAGCGATCAAGTCTTCTGGCAACACACAACAACTTTACAGAAAACAACCGCTTTATTGATGCTAGCGGAAACATAGGTTCGATATTACATCAAGTAGCGACGCCAAGCGGCACACAGGGTATGGCTGAACAATATGTACATTATTTAATGAACAGGAAGGGGCCTCGATCACGATAACTACGCGACAGCGGAACGATGACGAAGTGAAACTCCATAGCACAGGGACACCGATGTGGACACGATCTAGACACGGGAAGCACTCCGATCCGATACGACTTTCCTGAAATCTGGCATGACACGCCAGGTTAGTACATTCAATGTACTTGCAAGCTCACAAAAATCATAAGCATAATGGCAAACAATATCATGACAATTAATCAGGTTTAATGCAATGCAAGACATATTACTGATGCGGTGAAGAATCAACTTGTGCACCGAGTCCCGCAGACTCTTGTACCAGACGGGTTACCTCGTAACCAAAACAGTGATCATACCCAGATCACAAACGAAACCAACACTTTGGTTCCCACCACGATCATCTTCATGATCTCACAAATCATGACATAACCAACAATAAAATTTTAGTGTGCAAGGTTACTTATTAATGTTGATACATGGTGTGACTTACTCGCGAGCTATGTCCGTAACTCAGGACGGGGCTATCGATAGATTCAAATACACTCTACAGAGGTAGCGCACTTTACCCACACCACGGAACCCATGGCCTCGTCTTCCCATTCGGGTGGACCAACGGCATTCCGACAAAACCCTCCCATTGCCATGACATTCTCCCGACCACTCCAACTAACTCCCCACTGGGCTAAGTCATGGGTGGCCCCATGCCTACCAAAGGCATCAGCGACCATCGTCGGGGAAAAACGGTCCCGAATGGGGACAAGGTACCATAACAACAAACGGGCACACAAGGTTATGTCTGCTTACCGGGCTAGGGTACCGCACGCCCATAACCTTCCCTCATTGGAGGTACTGACCAGAGGCATGCCAACGGACCGAATAAAGACCTTCCCATAATGGCAAATGTGGTTGCACTGGGAAAAACTCGATTCAGTGGCACGATGACTCTATCAACGTTATGTTCAAGTTGAATTAATATCAATTTAACTTGAAATAAAATACTCGAGTCACAATATGCCAGGATCATGCAACTATTCGACATGCAATACATACCAATTAAAGTAAACAGATCAACATCATTAAAGTTTTCTTCTTGCACTACTCATCATTAAACTTTTCTGATTCTACTTCACTGGTTTTAGCACTCATCATTTTGGTTATACCATAATATATTAAAATCAATTTATCACATAAAGAAACTACCATAAATTATAAAAGCATGACCACACAATCAAAATTTGTTATACTGCCTTAAACTAGTTCATGCATTCAATCAGTACTGTAAACTAAGCATTTCAACCACGACAAAGTAACTAGCATAAGCAATGTTCATTTAAATAATTAAATGCATTAAAAATACTCATATTCAAGTTGGAAAAATCATAGATATTGAAATGACACCATAAAATGTTGGTGTGGCTTTCCCTAGGGTAGAGGAGGTTCACACTCCTCCTGGTTATCTTCAAGACAAGCTTCTCCCTCTGAAAATAATTAAAAACAGCAAAAGAAAATATCAAGAATCATTCTAAAAATCACCAGAAATTCTAGACAGCAAGGAAAAATCTCCATTTTGGTGTGCTCGTAGAACTTTTCAAAACAAACACAATGCAAAAAGAATCAACTCATTTGGACTTATGGTTTAAAAGTTATGTTGGTCAAAGTTTATGGTCAAAGATTGATTTAAATCTGAATTAAAAGAAAATCAGGGGGGTGACATCGAATGGTGTATTGCTGGAATACGCCTCCACTCGTACCGGTTCGGGCGCAAGTGGTGAGGCTGACAGCGGGCCCCACACGTTAGGTCGGGGCGAGAGAGAGAAAACAGAGACGGCCGACACTTTCTCCGGCGAGGAGAGCTCGGCGGCCAGATCGAGAGGGATGGGTGGATAGAGGAGACGCTCGCGCACCTACCGACGGGGTCGGAACGGGCTTCTCCAGCGGCTGCGGAAAGTGGAGCTCGCCAGAGTTGAAGAAGATGGCGACGTGGGGCTGCACCAGGGGCTCCTACAGTTTCGGACGGCACCAAAGGGCTACTAGGGAGTCGCCTTAGTAGTGGATTGAGATCGAGGGGCACCGGAGTGATGAGGAAGGGTCGTGGGGATCGCTGGCAAGCTCGGGTCAGGGACGGCGGCCAGAGGCCTGCCTGGCCGGGCTGCGGCTTGCTACAGGTTTGTGGAGGTTGGCGATGAGCTTGGAGTGCTCAGAGAGGCTGGAGGGGTCCGAATTTATAGGCGGAGGGGGGTGGGGGTACGTGGCTCCACCGGAGCTCTCTAGAAGCGGCGCACGGTGACGAGGAGTGCCAACGAGGAGGGGGCAAAGCTTCAGAGCTCACGCGGGCACTATGAAGCTCGAAGACGAGCACATGAGGTCGTTGGAGAAGAAGACAGGGGCACAGCTGCACTGTGGCTTTGGCCGCGACGTGCCCGTGCTCGCTGCGGCTGCTCCGACGTCAGCGAGCGGCAGGGAGGGGTCAAGGGCGATGAGACGAAGACGGTGGCGCGGTGCGGCAGTCGTCGGCGAGCTCTGGAATGAGCACGCGCGGAACAGACCCGCGGGCGTAGCGCAAAGCGCGTCGGACGCGTTGCCACGGCCGTTTCCTCACGCGGTCACCACGCTGGCATGCTCAAAACAACGCCCACGCGATGCCAAACCATGTCTACTGTGTTTTCCATGCAGTGTTTAGTCCAAAGGAAGAGATGGCACACTGCCAGGCCGACCAGATGAGACTAGAGCTTCTTGGCAAGTTTCTGGCCAGAAACTTGGTCGCCTAGTTTGGATGGCTCCTGGAAGGAGATTAGGGCTAATCTTCTGGAGTTAAGCTTTTCTTAGGAGGGTAATAAAGCTAAAAAAAATCAGCCTCATTGGATCAAGGAAAAGTATACTTACTGTAGAAACTGCATTTTGGGGTCAGAACAGAAATGATTTTATGTAGCAAAAATATTCCAAAAAGTTATGCAATATTTTTGCTCAGGTAGGTGTGCCAAGGTCCAAAGATTATTTGGGAATTTTCTCAGATTTTTATGAGCAAGAAAAATGAGGGTTGCTTTGGAGCATAAGTTTCTAAATTGAATTTCAGAGAAGAAAAAGAATATTTTCTTTTATGAAAATATTCCTTGCGTTATTTTGGGATTTTTCAGAGAAAGAATGATGGTTATGGGAGGGATGGGTCACTTGGGTGAAAATCAAGGACATGCCCAAGTGTTTAAGTCCATTTGAATTGATTCAAAAACCCCAAATTCAAAGCAGAGGCAAATGAAGTCCGGAAAAAGAGAGAAGGCAAAAACTAGGGTGTCACAAACCTCCCCCACTTAGGATGAATCTCGTCCTCGAGATTCGGTTGCTCGGGAAAACAATTCTGGGTAGGTTGTCCTTAAAAATTCCTCTCTTTCCCAGGTTGCTTCTTCCTTGGTGTGATGCTCCCACCGAACCTTATAAAACTTTATCACTTTACTGCGAGTGACTCTTTCTGTCTCATCCAATATTCTGATTGGTCTCTCATCATAGGTTAAATCCTTGGCAAGTTCTATTTCTGCCATATCAGTCCTTTTGTCGGGTGGCGAAATACACCTTATTAGCTGTGAGACATGGAACACATTGTGCACTTCTGACAATTCCGGTGGCAATTCCAACTGATAAGCAACCGTGCCAACTCTGGTCATAACTGGGAACAGACCAATATATCTGGGTGCCATTTTTCCTCGGGTCAGAAATCTCTTGACTCCTTTCATGGGTGTGACTCAGAGGTACACATGCTCTCCGGGTTCGAAACTGATCTGACGGTCTTTTGCATCATAGTAACTCTTCTGTCGGGACTTGGACAACTGCAGTCTATCTCGGATCTCGTTGACTTGCTTTTCAGCTTCCATCATTAAATCCATTCCGAAAATGCGGCTATCTTTAGTTTGAGACCACTTTAGCGGATTGTGGCACTTCTGGCCATACAGAGCTTCAAAGGGTGACATCTTCAGGCTGGTCTAGAAACTGTTGTTGTAGGAGAATTCAGCATACGGCAGGCAATCTTCCCACTTGGGTCCTTGGGCCAAAGCACATGATCGGAGCATATCTTCGAGTATCTGATTTACCGCTCAGTCTGCCCATTTGTATGAGGATGATAGGCTGTGCTGTATTTTAGGGTAGTCCCCAAGGCTTGATGGAGACGTGACCAGAATGCTGAGGTAAAGAGAGAACCTTAGTCTGAAGTAATATTCCTTAGCACTCCATGCAAACTGACGATTCTGGACACATATAACTGTGCGAGTTGATCGGCTCGGTAGGTGGTTTAGATGGGAATGAAGTGGGCTACCTTTGTCAGCGTGTCCACCATGACCCATACTGCATCATTGTGTAACACCCACGATGCGGCTATATCTCCCACGTGTCGAGGCACGACTTAGAGGCATAACCGCATTGTGGTTTTGTCGCAAGAAGGGTCATCTTCACACAATCCCATGTAATGAACAAGAATGGGATAAAGAGTTGGCTTACAATCGCCACTTCACACAATACATAAATAATCCATACATCATCCAAAATACACACATAGACCGACTACGGTCAAGATCCAAATGAAAATAAGATAACCCCAAATGCTAGATCCCCGATCGTCCCAACTGGGCTCCACTACTGATCATCAGGAAAAGACACATAGTAACGACCACGTTCCTCATCGAACTCCCACTTGAGGTCCATCCCATCATCTGCACTGGCATCGTCGGCACCTGCAACTGTTTTGGTAGAATCTGTGAGTCACGAGGACTCAGCAATCTCACACCCGCGAGATCAAGACTATTTAAGCTTATAGGAAAAGGAAGGTGTAATGAGGTGGAGCTGCAGCAGACACAAAGCATATATGGTGGCTAGCATACGCAAAAGAGAGCGAGAAGAGAAGCAACGAAACTCCTACTTACGTCAAAAGAGAGCGGTCGTCATCTAGCAATGACCAAGAAGTGATCCTGAACTCCTACTTACGTCATACATAAATCAGACCGTGTTCACTTCCCGGGCTCCGCCGAGAAGAGACCATCACGGCTACACACTCAGTTGGTGTATTTTAATTGGGTCAAGTGACAAGTTCTCTACAACCGGACATTAACAAATTCCCATCTGCCTCATAACCGCGGGCACGGCTTTCGAAAGATAATACCCTGCAGGGGTGTCCCAACTTAGCCCATCATAAGCTCTCACGGTCAACGAAGGATAAACCTTCTCCCGGAAAGACCCGATCAGTCTCGGAATCCCAGTTTACAAGACATTTCGACAATGGTAAAACAAGACCAGCAAAGCCACCCGAATGTGCCGACAAATCTCGATAGGAGCTGCACATATCTCGTTCTCAGGGCACACCGGATGGGCAAGACGTCGGGTTGGCATAGACCCTGGTTGCCCAGGGGGCGCCGGACATCGCCCAGTTTGGGCCAGCACTCGAAGGAGCACTGGTCCGGGGGTTTAAAATAAAGATGACCCTCGGGCTCGCGAAAACCCGGGGGAAAGGCTTAGGTGGCAAATGGTAAAACAAAAGTTGGGCCTTGCTGGAGGAGTTTTATTCAAGGCGAACTGTCAAGGGGGTCCCATAAATCACCCAACCGCGTAAGGAACGCAAACTCAAGGAACATAATACCGGTAAGACAGAAACTAGGGCGGCAAGAGTGGAACAAAACACCAGGCATAAGGCCGAGCCTTCCACCCTTTACCAAGTATATAGATGCATTAATTAAATAAGAAATATTGTGATATCCCAACAATATCCATGTTCCAACATGGAACCAACTTCAACTTCACCTGCAACTAGCAACGCTATAAGAGGGGTTGAGCAAAAGCGGTAACATTGCCAAACAACGGTTTGCTAGGAAAGGATGGTTAGAGGATGACAGGGCAATAGGGGAGGCATGATATAGCAAGTGGTAGGTAGCGCAGCATGGCAATATAACGAACAACTAGCAAAGCAAAGATAGAAGTGATTTCGAGGGGTGGTCATCTTGCCTGCAAGGTTCTCAGAGTTGTCGAAAGCTTGATCCTCGTAAGCGTACTCAACAGGTTCCTCGTTCACGAACTCGTCTCCCGGCTCTACCCAATATAAGAACACAAGCAATGGAACCACAATCAATCACGAGAAATGCACAAGCAACATGATGCAAAACATGTATGATATGCGAGATATGATATGCAATGCATATGCGTGCTCCGGGAGGAAAAATGATGAACAAGGCAGTAACTTGGCAAACCAAGCATGCCACTGCAAAGATGAGATGATTTCGGTCGAAATCGATATAAAGATCACCGGAAACGGATGCATGGTTTGCAAATGGCAAGCAAAACAAGAATGACACGAATCTGCGATTAACAGCATGATAGCACTTAAAATGCAACAAACAACAATGCTACAGCACTCCAACATAACAACAAAGCATATGAAAGTAATCTACAGGAGATGCTTGACCGGTGGTCTACCGGTAGTATACCAAGGCCACTTGACAAGCCTCGGTCCATTCCGAGAACGTTAGACACCCGCTACCGAAAGGAAACAAAAGGGGTGCACCAGAGGAGATGGGAGCGCCGGATTGCAAAACGGACAACGGGGAAAATGCTCGGATGCATGAGATGAACACGTATGCAAATGCAATGCACATGATGACATGATATGAAATGCATGACATGAACAAAATGCAAAAACGAAAGACAAAACCCGACCATGGAGGGAATATCATAACACATGGCCGAAAATGGCAAGAGTTGGAGTTACAAATATGGAAAGTTACATCCGGGGTGTTACACATTGCCTCCGTGAGTCCTTGGTAGACCTGTGATGAAATCCATGCAGACATCATCCCACTTCCATTGTGAGATGGGTAGGGGTTGAAGGAGTCCGACGGGTTTCTGGTGTTCCGCCTTAACTTTGTTGTTTATATCGTAGCAAGCGACAAAGTATGCGATGTCTTTCTTCATTCCACCCCACCAAAATATCTGGCGAAGATCTTTGTACATTTTGGTACCTCCGGGGTGAATGGAATACGAAGATTCGTGTGCTTCTGCCAAGATCTTCTTTCTCAGGTCTACTTACTCAGGTACCCAAATCCGTCCTCGAAACCTTAGCGTACCTTGCTGATCCTTAGAGAAATCCTGGGTCTTGCCTTCTAGCATACGCTTGACATGGTGTTGTAGCGCTAAGTCATCTGTTTGGGCCCTGCGAATCTCATCCTCAAGGGTAGGAGTAACTTCCAATACATTGGCAAGACTGGCATCAACTATAACCAAATTGAGCTGAGCGATCTCTTCTTGGAGTTCGGGAGGCAAGGACTGCATCATGGCATTCAGACTGGCAGGCTTGCGGCTGAGGGCATCGGCAACCACATTGGCTTTACCCAGATGATAATTTATTCCAAGGTCATAATCCTTGACCAACTCGACCATCTTCGCTGTCGAAGGTTTAAGTCCGGTTGAGTGAATATATACTTGAGACTCTTGTGGTCGGTAAATATCTGACACCTTTTTTCCAATGTGGTAGTGTCTCCAAATTTTTAAAGCATGCACAACTACAGCCAACTCCAAAGCATGTGTTGGATAGTTCCCTTCGTGAGGTCGTAACTATCGAGATGCGTAGGCCACAACCTTGCCATCTTGCATGAGTACACATCCAATACCTCTCCTAGATGCGTCACAATATACATCAAAGTTGCGGTAGATGTCTGGAAGAGTCAACAAGGATGCTGTTGTCAGTCTATTGAAGCTCTTCTCACAATCCTCCATCCATTCAAACTTCTTATCTTTCTTGAGGAGCTCTTTCATTGGCTTGGCTATCTTAGAGAATCCTTCGATGAAACGACGGTAGTATCCGGCTAATCGAAGGAAACTTCGGATCTCGGATACTGTCGTGGGTGCCGTCCAATCAAGCACGTCCTTCACCTTACTTGGATCCACGGCTATCCCTTCTGCTGAAAGAACATGCCCTAAAAATCCAACTTGCTTGAGCCAAAACTCACATTTGCTGAACTTTGCATATAATTGATGGTCGCAGAGCCTTTGCAAAACTGCTCTAAGGTGTTCCTTGTGTTCTTCTTCACCCATTGAGTAGATGAGGATGTCATTGATGAAGGCCAACACAAACTTATCCAAGAAATCCATGAATACCTTATCATCATATGCATGAAAAAGGCAGGGGCATTGCTGAGGCCGAAAGACATAACTGTATATTCATAAAGACCGTATCGAGTAGTGAACGCGGTCTTAGGAATATCTTCCTTCTTGATTTTGAGCTGGTGGTACCTGGTCCTCAAATCAATCTTGGAGAATACTTTTGCCCCACTGAGTTGATCAAACAAATCATCAATCCTCGGTAGTGGATATTTGTTCTTGATAGTGACATCATTCAGCTGACGGTAATCCACACACATTCGAAGACTGCCGTCTTTCTTGTCCACGGATATTGCGATTGATCCCCATGGTGAAGAGCTCGGACGGATGTATCCTTTCTGAAGCATCTCATCAAGCTATTTCTTTAATTCCACTAATTCTGACGAAGGCATCCGATAATACTTCTTGTATAACGGTGCGGTTCTGGGCAGAAGATCAATTGCAAACTCAAGCTCCCTACCTGGCGGCATTCCTAGTAATTCCTCAGGGAATACATCTGGAAACTCACTAACCACAGGAATTAATTCCAATTGTTCAGCCACAGCCATGAAAACCATTTCCTTCTGCGGGCATAGAATTTTGTGGTTCGACCTTTCTGACTTGTCATGGTGACTTCTTTGGTCGTACGATTGATGCATACTTGATATTGGGTTAACCAGTTCATTCCCAAAATAATATCCAGCTTGGCAGACTCGATGACTATCAAGGAAGTTGGAAATCTGACTCCCTTGATATCAATTTCCAAATTATGACATACCAGATTGCTTCGGAGCACGGATCCCGTGGATTGTACCATCATACTTTTCCCAAAATCGAGCAAGGAAACTTGTTTTGGGCAACAAAACTCCATGACATAAAAGAGTGGGAAGCCCCAGAGTCAAATAAAATTATTGCAGGTATGCTATTAACAGGAAACATACCAATGATGACTTTCGGGTCCTCTTGGGCTTCATCTGCGGAGAGGTGGTGAACTTGCCCTTGGATGGTCCTCTGGACAGAGTAGGGCACCAGATGATTTACTTGTGGCCTGAATGGGGCGGTTGGCTTGCCGTTCTTGGGGCACTGTCTGGCATAATGTCCGGTTTGTCCACAATTAAAGCAAGAATTGTTGCGCTCACATTGTTCGTGCACTAGGCTGGTCAGGACGTTCTTGACTTCAGTAGTGGTCTTGTTAATATTCTGTTGCCAATTTGGTTTGTACTCAATCTGAGTCTGCTGCCAAGTACGAGCCTTCTGCACTCATTGCCCATCCTTCTTAGGCTAAAATTTGCGCTTGTGATCATTATTAGCGGGCCTGTTGTCGTGCACGAGCTTGTGTTCCCTTTCTGCAATGAGGGCCTTGTTTACCAGAGTTTGGAAATCCAGGAAATCAAACATGCTGAGAGTGCATCTAAAGTGTTGGTTCAGCCCTCCAAGAAATCTATCGATCTTCCTTTCTTCTGTGGCCACATCATAGAGAGAATAACGGGCCAAATGGTTGAACTTGTGCAGGTACTCACTTACTGACAGGCTTCCTTGTGTGAGAGCGAGGAATTCGTGCTACTTGACCTTCATAATACCGGCGGGAATATGGTACTTGTGGAAATGATCCTTGAATTTAGTCCAAGTAATTTCTTCTTCCGCAGGCCACATGGCCTTAGCATTATCCCACCATATATCGGCATCTCCTTCCAGATAATGCATAGCGAACAGAACCTTGTCAGCTTCTTCAGTGCGAGCAATCTCAAGCTTCTTCTCAATAGTCCTTAACCAATCATCGGCTTCCAAAGGATCGATAACTTGACTGAAGCTGGGAGGCTTGGTCCTCTGAAAATCTGACAGCTTGGAGTGATGACCATTCTGATTTCCATTCTTCCCAACCATAGCTTGCACACTTTTCAACAGCTCAATCAGATCGTTGTTCCTTCTTTCTTCAAACATACGCATAATTTGCTCAGTGGATGGTGGATGTGGCGGTGGAAGCATTGGTGGCGGATATGGCTCGGGGGAATGTCCTGCCTGTCTTGCTGAGCGACAAATAGGGACATCCTCACAAGCGTGGCTGCTGCTGCCTCCCCGCATCATCCTATTGTTTATTTTTCCCAATATAAAGCAAACGAGATGAGAAATATCCAAAAATGTGAAGAAAGCCAGCGATAAGCCGAAAGATAGCAGCGAAAAAGAAATCAAGACGAATAATAAAAAGGTTCCAACATAATTATACATAGACTCATACCTGAAAGTAAACATCATGACGGGTTCGACTACCCCCATACATGAAACTAAGCATCATGACACGTACGACTACATCCGTACATCAACCTGATGACAACTGCGGGTACTCTAACGATCTAGTGCTCGGCTGGTGCTGCGGGCTCCCCTCCTGAGCCGGACTCAGATCCTGAGCTGACAGTGGAAACCTCCGGGTTAAAAGTGACACAACGGCACTGCCTCGAGGACTCTCCCTCACGGGCAGGTGCGGGGTGAGAGCTAAGCATAGGGGCTGCAGGAGTAGTGACAAGGGAAGCCCACGCAACAGGGGCACTGCAAGGAGTCACTGCCAAAGGGTTCGTGGTACCCTGACTAGTCACCGGAGTAACAGGAGTAACAGAGGCTGGAGGAACGAACAGAGTGAATCCGACAGTAGGTGGTGGATTCCTATTCCGAGCAACGGCAAGGGCTATCCGGGCTCGGGTTAATTCTTGGGCCAACTCATAGATCAAGAGATAACTGGCAGTGATATAGCAAGAAAGGTGGCTAGCAGGACGATCGCACGCCGGATCAATAAAAGGAAAGCGGATGCGCCCGTTCTCGTGCAGAGACGGGTAGAAGTAGAAACCTGGATGGCCCTGCATGTGAACCTCGTTGTAGCGCAAGTCTACAAGAGCCTCGAGTGCAGCAAAATGGATGGCCTGAGATGGCGTGGATGCGAAACCACCCTTAGAGGAACGGGTGTAAGCGCCGGAAGGAGAACTGTGGTGTAAAGTGACCTCCGCGTAATACTCGTACAGCGAATCGGCCAGATGCTCCCTATACACTTGATACACTGGATCAGCGCCCTCTGGGTAGAGTTGTCACCACACGTTCTGAAGCAGGTGCGGCGAGGTGTACTGTGCTGGCTCGGACTGGTACAGGAACAGAACTGGAGCCATCTACACTCACAATCATTAGACGGTTAGTAATAACAATAAATAAAATGCATGCAATGCAGCAATCAATTTCTATTACTACCGGCACCCAAACTAAGCTAACTACCATTCATCTAGCGCATCGACAGTCTAGCGTTTCCTACAGTCAGCGCGGCACTGATACCAAGCGTTGTGGCACCCCGACTCAGAGCAACCAGTGTACCTTGCATTGCCAGCCCAGAGATCAAGTCTTCTGGCAACACACAACAACTTGGTACAGAAAACAACCGCTTTATTGATGCTAGCGGAAACATAGGTTCGATAGTACATCAAGTAGCGAGGCCAAGCGGCACACACGGTGCGGCTGAACAATATGTACATTATTTAATGAACAGGAAGGGGCCTCGATCACGATATCTACGCGACAGCGGAACAACGATGAAGTGCAACTCCATAGCACAGGGACACCGATGTGGACACGATCTAGATACGGGAAGCACTCCGATCCGATACGACTTTCCTGAAATCTGCCATGACACCCCAGGTCAGTACATTGAACGTACTTGCAAGCTCACAACAAGCATAAGCATAATGGCAAACAATATCATGACAATTAATCAGGTTTAATGCAATGCAAGACATATTACTGATGCGGTGAAGAATCAACTTGTGCACCGAGTCCCGCGGACTCTCTTACCAGACGGGTTACCTCGTAACCAAAACGGTGATCATACCCGGATCACAAACGAAACCAACACTTTGGTTCCCACCATGATCTTCTTCTTGATCTCACAAATCATCACATAACCGACAATAAAATTTTAGTGTGCAAGGTTACTTATTAATGTTGATCCATGGTGTGACTTACTCACGAGCTATGTCCGTAATCGAGGACGCGGCTATCGATAGATTTAAATACACACTGCAGAGCTAGCGCACTTTAGCCACACCATAGAACTCATGGCCTCGTCTTCCCATTCGGGTGGACCAATGGCATTCCCACAAAACCCTCCCATTGCCATGACACTCTCCCGACCACTTCGACTAACTCCCCACTGGGCTAAGTCATGGGTGGCCCCGTGCGTACCAAAGGCATCAACGACCACCGTCGTGGCAAAACAGTCCCAAACGGGGACAAGGTACCATAACAACAAACGGGCACACAAGGTTATGTCTGCTTACCGGGCCAGGGTACCGCACGCCCTTAACCTTCTCTCATTGGAGGTATCGACCAGAGGCATGACAACGGACCGAATAAAGACCTTCCCATAACGGCAAATGTGGTTGCACTGGGAAAAACTCGATTCAGTGGCACCATGACTCGATCAACGTTATGTTCAAGTTGAATTAATATCAATTTTGACTTTAAATAAAATAACTCGAGTCACAATATGCCATGATCATGCAACTATTCGACATGCAATACATACCACTTAAAGTAAACATATCAACATCATTAAAGTTTTCTTCTTGCACTACTCATCATTAAACTTTTTTGATTCTACTTCACTGGTTTTAGTACTCATCATTTTGGTTATACCATAATATATTAGAATCAATTTATCACATAAAGAAACTACCATAAATTATAAAAGCATAACCACACAATCAAAATTTATTCTACTGCCTTAAACTAGTTCATGCATTCAATCAGTACTGTAAACTAAGCATTTCAACCATGAGAAAGTAACTAGCATAAGAAATGTTCATTTAAATAATTAAATGCATGAAAAATACTCATATTCAAGTTGGAAAAATCATAGATATTGAAATGACACCATAAAATGTTGGCGTGTCTTGCCTTAGTGCAGAGGAGGTTCACACTCCTCCTGGTTATCTTCAAGACAAGCTTCTCCCTCTGAAAATAATTAAAAACAACAAAACAAAATATCAAGAATCATTCTGAAAATCACCACAAATTCTAGACAGAAAGGAAAAATCTTTATTTTGGTGTGCTGCTAGGACTTGTCAAAACAAACACATTGCAAAAAGAATCAACTCATTTGGACTTATGGTTTAAAAGTTATGGCTGGTCAAAGGTTCTGGTCAAAGATTGATTTAAATTTGAATTAAAGGAAAATCAGGGGGGTGACATCGATGGCGTATTCCTGGAATACGCCTCCACTCGTACCGCTTCGGGTGCGAGCGGTGAGGCTGACAGCAGGCTCCACACATTAGGTCGGGGGAGAGAGAGAGAAAGGAAACAGAGACGGCCGGCGCTTCGCCAGCGCTTTCTCCGGTGAGGAGGGCTCGGTGGCCAGATCGAGAGGGATCTGTGGATAGAGGAGACGCTCGCGCACCTGCCTATACCCGTGGAATGGCTAGTGCTGGACGGACGGGGTCGGAACGGGCTTCTCCAGTGGCTGCAGAAAGCGGAGCTCGCCGGAGATGAAAAAGACTGCGACGTGGGGGTGCACCAGGGGCTCCTACGGTTTCGGACGACACCAAAGGGCCACTATGGAGTAGCCTAAGGAGTGGATTGAGCTCGAGGGGCACCGGAGTGAGGAGGAGGGGTTGTGGGGATCGCCGGCGAGCTCGTATCCGGGACGGCGGCCAGAGGCCTGCCCGGCCGGGCTGCGGCTTGCTACGGGTTTGTGGAGTTTGGGCGATGAGCTTGGAGTGCTCGGAGAGGCTGGAGGGGTCCTAATTTATAGGTGGAGGGGGGTGGGGGTACGTGGCTCTGCCGAAGCTCTCTAGAAGCGGCGCACGATGATGAGGAGCGCCAGCGAGGAGGGGCCAAAGCTTCAAAGCTCACGCGGACACTATGAAGCTCGAAGACGAGCACATGAGGTGGTTGGAGAAGAAGACAGGGGCACGGGCACACTGTGGCCTTGGCCGTGACGTGTCCGTGCTCACTGCGGCTGCTCCGGCATCGGCGAGCGGCAGGGAGGGGTGAAGGGCGATGAGATGAAGACGGTGGCGCGGTGCAGCAGTCGTCGGCGAGCTCTGGAACGAGCATGCGCGGAACAGACGCGCGGGCGCAGCACAGAGCGCGTTGGACGTGTTGCCAGGGCCGTATCCTCACGCGGTCACCACGTTGGCATGGTCAAAAGGACGCCCACGCGATGCCAAACCGTGTCTTGTGTGTTGTCAACATGCAGTGTTTAGTCTAGAGGAAGAGATGGCACACTGCGAGGCCGACCAGATGAGACTAGAGCTTCTTGGCATGTTTCTGGACGGAAACTTGGTCGCCAAGTTTGGGTGGCTTCTAGAAGGAGATTAGGTCTAATCTTCTGGAGTTAAGCTTTTCTTAGGAGGGTAATGAAGCTCAAGAAAAATCAGCCTCATTGGATCAAGGAAAAGTATACTTGCTGTAGAAACTGCATTTTGGGGTCAGAACAGAAATGATTTTCTGTAGCAAAAATATTCCAAAAAGTTATGCAATATTTTTTCTCAGGGAGGTGTGCCAAGGTCCAAAGAATATTTGGGAATTTTCTCAGATTTTTGGGAGCAAGAAAAATGAGGGTTGCTTTGGAGCATAAGTTTCTGAATAGAATTTCAGAGAAGAAAAAATATTTTTCTTTTATGAAAAATATTCCTTGGGTTATTTTGGGATTTTTCATAGAAAGAATGATGGTTATGAGGGGGATGGGTCACTTGGGTGAAAATCGAGGACATGCCCAAGTGTTTAAGTCCATTTGAACTGATTCAAAAATCCCAAATTCAAAGTAGAGGCAAATGAAGTCGGGAAAAAGAGAGAAGGCAAAAACCAGGCTGTCACATCTCTATTTATAGAGGAGGGAGAGGAAGAGCTAGCTGCTGCCGGAGAGGCGTCTGGAGTGGCAAGAGGCGACGAGGGAGGCTCTGGCTCAACGGGACGGCTCACTAGGGCTCAGCCAAGCACAGTGGATGAGAGGAGCCAAGCACAGGGGCACCGAGAGGGACGACTCATTCACGCGGGAGCACTGTGCTCTCTGCTTCGCCGTGTCCGCATCCTCCGCCGTGTAGGGTGCCTACATCGGGGAGCAGTAGAGGATAGCTGGGAGGAAGAGGATGAGGTTGCAGACGAGTTAGGACAAGCGAAGGTGGCACGGGGCGAGTGCACGGGCGAGGTCAGAGGGGTAGCGATGCGCATAGCGTGTCACATCCTAGCTAGTTCATGCATTAGAGTGTTGCATCATGTCTAGTTTTCACAGAAACTTGAAATGGGGATGCCAGAAACCCCCAGCACCCCCCTGAACACAACTAGGGTTTACTAAAATCCTTTTCAATGAACCTGAAATGCCCTCCATAAATGTTCACCATCTTTGGTCCTGGCTAAAACCTCTGCCAAAAATGGTTCCATATTTTTGGAGGCTATTCTGGATTTTTCACCAAGCCATAAGTATTTGCATTTGGGCAATTTAAATCCTATAAATATTTTAAAATGCCCAAATAATCTTGAAGGTATTTTTAGGCTGTTGAGAATAATTTCAAATGTGCCTCTGAATATTTCCAGGATTTTCCTAAATGAAATAGTATTACTACTATTTCAAAACTCAGAATAGAAATAAATAAAAAGAGAAAAACAGAAAGCAGAGAGGACTTACCTGGCAGCCCACTGGCCGGCCCAGCACTGTGGTGGCCCGCGCCAGTCAGCTGCTTGCTCTCGCCAGAGCAGGCAGAGAGGTGACGCCGGCGTGCGCGAGCTCGCCACGGCGCCACCTGCTTGCCGCCTCGCCCCTGGATGAGCTGGACGACCTCCACGACGCGCCCCCGAGCCCCTGGACACCCCCTTTCTCCCCCATCGCCTCTCCCTCGCCTTCCTCCACCATGGCCGACGCAGCCGCTGCCACCTCGCCGGAGTAGCCGTAGCCACCGTCGTCCTCGCGCCGCCCCACCGTGTCCAGCAGCTCCGCCGTCGCCTTCTCCTTCGAGCAAGTCAAGCCCCGAGCGCTCGCTTGCCCCGAAGCCACCGCTCCGACCTCGCCTTCGCCGCTCACCGTCGGAGATCCCCTCCGCCGTCACCGCCGCAGCAGTTCGCCCCCGACCTCGCCGTCCGCTCCGTCGCAACCACCGTGAGCCCGGCCACCTTCCTATCCTCTCCATTCTCCCTCTCGAGCTCTGAAGCCACTGCACATAGCTCACCCGCACGCGCCGTCGCACGAGCTTGTCGCCGACAAGGCTCCGGCCATCCAACGGTCGCACCACCATGGCCGTTAGCTCCACTACATCGCCAGGAGCCCGTAGCACCATCGCACGCCCCTCGCCGTGCTCTCTAGCGACGGGTTCGACTACACCCGTACCCCGGCAGCCGCACGGCTCGTCGCCGGCGTCGATTCCGGCGACCCCGAGCTCCACCACCACCACCAGTCGATGCGGTTTGCTCCCAGCTACACGTAGGTGCTCTCCGCCGTCCATTTGGTCGCCGGAGGAGGAATCCTGCACTCCACCGCCGTGTCTGGACGTCGCCGGCGGCTAAACGCCGACGAGTCAGCGTGGTTTGACCACGGGTTGACTCCCTAGAGTCACTGACAAGTGGGGCCCGCCTGCTAATTAATCTGAGTTAGAGTTAAAAATTAATCCTAATTAGTTAATTACCTAACAGTGACACTGACACAGGGGACCCACACGTCAGGTTTGACCTGGACGACCCCGTTGACCGCTGACGTCATCATGACACACTGCTGACGTATTAAGCAATTTAATTACTGGAATTATTCTTATATAGGAAATTCCAGAAATTATCACAAACTTCAAAAAATCATAGAAAATAATCTATAGCTCAGAATGAAAAGATTTATATATGAAAATTGATCAGAAAAATCCATTCTATCCATCTGTACTGGTTTCATGCATGTTTAAGCAAGTTAACCTACTGTTTAATGCAGAACAAGATAAAGCACTAACATGGGCCATTTATGAACTTGGAATTTGAATCTTTGATTCAAAATAGTCCAAACCCATCTGGTCTTAGTTGCATTAGCCCAATACATCCATTTTGCCATGTCTCATGCATGCATCATATTGTTGCACTTGCTTGGTGTTGATTGTGCTTCGATGTGTTCATTGTGGTAGGTCCTGCCTCCGAGGATATTCACGAGTATCCAACTGAAGGGCAGTATCCCACCACCACCCCGTCAGGCAAGCAACCCATTGATCATTTCGATACAAACCCATCTTCTCGCTTCTGCTCTCATTTACTGCATTAAGACAACGCGATTCAAACTGCTGTGTGTTGCGGTAGTTGAACCCACTTTCCTTTGCATGACCTTTCATTGCCACAGTAACTAGATGAAACCCACTAGCATGTGTAGGAGTTGATTGAGCCATGTTGTGTTCCTACAATGCTATGCTTGCTACGCTTAGAGTCGTGTCAGGTCTGGCTCATCAGGGTGATGAACTAGAGTGAAAGTGTGTGTCGGTAATGAGAGTGAGGTGTTGAATACGATTTGGTAAAGGTATCGATGGGAGGCCATGTAGGAGTACATGGTGGGTTGTTTCATTGAGACCGTCCCTAAGAACTGAGATCTGTATGCGTGATTTAAGATTCAGCTACTACCACGCATTGGGCCCGAAACCAATGGACCCCCTCGGCTTCTTAATCACCCTTGTCCTCTGTCCAGGAGTTGCACGTAGTTTCTGGTGTTTGTAGTAAGCTGGAGGCCGTGGACAGCGCTGACCAAGGGGTGGGCTGTGATGCGGTAGGCTCGTGGCCCGGTGTACCGCGTCGCCCGTTTGGTGTCTCGGGAACCCTGCACACATCGTTCGGGGCCGTATGTGGAAACCTCGGCCGGACTCCCTGCGGATGGAACCTGAATAGGCGATAAACCTGGACTAGAGACTCGAGTGTTTAGGTAGGCTGTGGCCGACACCCTCGCTGGGCTTCCGCTTGAAGGTTGCCGAGTACACACTGTGTAAACGGTGGTAAGTGGTGAGAGCGTGTGTGACGAAGTACACCCCTGCAAGGTATAAAACTATTCGAATAGCCGCGTCCGCGGTAAAGGACTACTTGGTCGCTTATGCAGTTCATAGACAAGTAAATGGATACTATTAAAAGCCTCAAGATAAGTGTGAGTACCGCGGATGGCTCTCTCGTGGGATGACGAGGGAGGATCCACGGTGGAGTATTGAGATGGTGATTAGTGGACTCGTGTGCGAAAACTATTTCACAAGTGGTGTCTCGTAGGATAGCTTAGCCAAGAGTCAAAGCTGGCTTGCTGCAATAACTCCACTACCTTCTTGAGAATGAACATGTATAGTAGGATCTGTTGTAAGACTTGCTGAGTACCTTTGTACTCATGTTGCTTCAATTACTGTTTTCAGACGACAACACCGCCCCTTCCGATGGGTTCTACGTAGAACTCGACGACGACGAGTGACTTGCCACCCAGGTGGTGATCTAGGCTTGTGAAGGGCCTACGTAGATAGACAGGCTTCGTCAAGCCTTCTTTCTTTCTAGTGTCTGTACCCAGACAAGTTGCTTCCGCATGTGCTTGTATGATTGTATGACTTGAGTGTCGGGTCTTGTGACCCCTATCTGTATGAACAAGTTATGTAAGGCTCTCCGGAGCCCTTTAAATTAAGTACTTTGAGTTGTAGAGTTCTGTTGTGACGCCATGTTGTATTTGCACATATCGAGCATATTGTGTGTATGATTGAAATGCTTGGTATGTGTGGGATCCGACAATCTAGTTGTTTATCCTTGGCAGCCTCTCTTATGGGGAAATGTAGTCTAGTGCCTCCTTGAGCCATAGTAGTCCGCTACAGCCCGATTCACCGGAGTCCTGCTAGCCCAGCACTACTGCTCTGGACACTTGACTGGCCGGCATGTGATTCATATCGTTCCTGTGTCTGTCCCTTCGGGGAAATGTCACGCGGTGACATCCGGAGTCCTGCCTAGCCTGCTACAGCCTGGGTTCCCGGAGTCCTGTTAGCCCAGTGCTACAGCCCGGATTCACACGCTGCTGACCGACACGTTCGATGTTGATTCATGTATGCCTGCCCCCATACGTTAGTGCCGCTTTGGGTTCACGACTAGCCATGTCGGCCCGGGTTCTCTGTCATATGGATGCTAGCGACATTGTCATATACGTGAGCCAAAAGGCGCAAACGGTCCCGGGCCATGGTAAGGCGACACCCGTGGGAGTACCGTGCGTGAGGCCGCAATGTGATATGAGGTGTTACAGGCTAGATCGGTGTGACTTAGAATCGGGGTCCTGACAGCGTTGGCATCAGAGCCGGACTGCCTGTAGGTGCGTTAAGCCAAACTGGTCGATGTCGAGTCTAGAAATGCTTTAGTTATATGTAGGGGAATTGATTGTGGGAGGGAACGTAAGGCGCTTTTACTCCTTTACCCCATGCCCTCTGATCTGAGTCATTCTCTTCTCATTCTACATGGGTTAAGGACTAGGCTCTCTTCTCTCTATTAGGTTCACGTGTTACTAATCCGTAGTAACTTATAGGATTGTTGGTTCCATGCTTCGGTTCAGTTTCTACTACCTTAGTATGTTGTCGGTTGAACCAGAACCTTGACATGATGTTGTTGAGTGGTATTGCAAACTGTTGCGAATGTCTCAAATCTTTTTCTGAGCATTTACAGCCATTATGCTGTCCGAATTCTCCTAGAAATACTAATGCCTTGCATTATTCCGTGCTTTCAGATGGCCACCCGTTCCCAGAATCAAGTGGTTCGTCTGACCCGGTGCCTCGATGTAGCTGGTCACACGGCCATGCTGGTCCGAGTGATGGTTGAGACAGGCTATCATTGGTATCCCGAGTATACCGTCGAGGAGCAGTTTCGAGACTTTAATCAAAGTCAATATCTTTGCACAGTCAGGATTTACCCTTCCTATCCTGGATCCACTGAACCCCTCCATTGCTCTTATGGACTTGGGGTTACCATCGAGATGTCCGTGCGGGATGCAGCTTACTCAATGATGACTATCATGCGAGTCAGAACTGCCTTGCTTCAGAACACTGACTTGCGCTATATGCCAGCAGCACTCCCTGGGGCACAGGGGTACTATTAGGCTACTTACTGTGATCCTACCCATGAGGATTCACTACTCCGCACCACCACCGAGATGCTTGAGGACAAGGACCGTGAGAATTGTGCCTTGCGAATGGAGCTCTTTAATGCCCGTTCTGATCACTGGGCCACTCTGACACGGTTTGCACCTGCCGTGCAGGCTGGGTATATGGACATGAGGGACTTGTACCCCGTGCGGTCTGGTCTGCCAGAATGTATGGAATGGCGTGATGTAGGAGGCATCACCCCTCCTCGTGGACCCCGTCTGCCACCGTTTGTTGGACCAAGGTCACACCCGAGTCCTTATGGACCGCAAGCTCCACAGGACCGACTGTTTCCAGATGATCATGTTCAGCTCCCAGGACATGGTGGTGACTTCTACGAAGATTACTACGGAGACGTCTGAGTTGGTAGTAGTTCCACTAGTATTGTAACAGTTGTATTCCCCACAGTCCTGCGTGTCTTGTGGGATACGACTTGGTGTGTATCACATTCTGGAGGTGTAGAAAAATAATGTATAGGAGCTTGGAATGCCTCTGATGAGATGTATCGTCTTTCATCATAGCCGTACTCTAGTCTGGGCTTGTACTAAACTATGTATGGTGTGCATGACCGTTGGTATATATATGTCGGTTTCTATATTACCATGTCATACTGATGATCATCTCTGCATTCCGTGTTATCCATTACATTCCACATTTCCCTGCCAAGATTTAGCCATCCTTGTCTAAACCGTTGTTTTGTTTCTCCTAGGATGGTTAACACCCGCAACAACCCTGCTGTCCAGGCGCAGGGTGAAGCCAATGCAGCTAGGGGGGAGAATCTGCCCCAACCGCCTTCACTGGCCGAAGTTATGCTGGAGGCAGAAAGAAACAAGCGTGAGACTAACCGCTTGCTAGAGCGAATTGAGCAGAATACTGCACGTCATCAGAGGAACGACTTGGTGTCCATCAATGACTTTATCAAGTTGTATCCACCGAAGTTTAACCATTCCGTCGAGCCCCTTGATGCGGATGATTGGCTTCGCAGCATCACCCACAAGCTACGTTCTGCCAACGTAGCCGAAGCTGATAAGGTCACCTACGCTGCCTATCACCTCGAAGGCCCTGCTAGCCTTTGGTGGGAAAACTTTGAGGCTATGCGCCCAGCCGGCCAAATCACTACTTGGGCTGAATTCAGTGAGGCTTTCCGTGAGCATCACATTCCGGAGGGTCTCATAGATCGTAAGCGGGAAGAATTCTGCAACTTCACCCAAGGCAGACTGACTGTGGATGCATACAGCCGTGAGTTTGGAAATTTAGCACGCTATGCTCCTGAAGAGGTATCCACCGACGCCAAGAAGCAGGCAAGGTTCCGCAAGGGACTTAGCCCCGAGCTTCGCCGTGATCTTCGTCTGCACGAGTGCACCTCTTTCCAGAAATTGGTCAATAAGGCCATCAGTGCTGAGACAGGACAGACTGACTATGACGCTACACGCAAGCACTCTCGCGATTTTGGTTCCTCATCCGGCTCCGGATCTCAGAAGCGCCGGGTCTGGATTCCAAACACTGCTCTGCCACCTAGGTTCACTCCGAGGCCATCCTTCGAGGCGCCTCGCCCCAACCAGCAGTATGCACCACCCAAGGTCTATGGTGGCCCCGCTGCTAATGCTGCTCCACGCCCCAATGTTGTGACGTGCTTCAAGTGTGGAGAAACGGGTCATTATTTGCGCGAGTGCCCCCGAAACAACCCCAATCAACCTGGACAATCCGTTGGTCGTGGTAAGCCAACAGGAAAGACTTACTACGCCAAGCCAGCCACCACTGCACGTGGCCATGTCAACTATGTTTCAGCTGAAGAAACTCATGAGGATCCCAACGTCGTCCTTGGTACGCTCCTTGTTAATTGCCATCCGGCAACTGTTCTTTTCGATACTGGAGCTTCTCATTCATTTATCTCTGAGAGCTATGCTCGATTGCACAACACCACATTTTGTGACATGCCCACCTCCATGGAAATTCAAACTCCTGGTTCTAGATGGCAAACCTCTAGGATTAGCCATGGAAATGAAATCCTCGTCGACAGATTGGTCTTCCTTGCATCACTAATAGCTCTCAAGTCCTCGGACATAAATATCATCTTGGGTATGGACTGGATGTCAGCCCATTATGCTAAGATTGATTGCTCTAGTAGAACTGTTCAACTCACTCATCCGTCGGGCAAGACAGTCAATGTTTTGACCCGAGTGTCTAAGCGTCAGCTTTACTCATTAAATGCCAACCCTCTTCCAGACCTCGAAGATGTCCCGGTAGTCCATGACTTCCCGGATGTCTTCCCTGAAGAACTGCCAGGTATTCCACCTGACAGGGATGTCGAGTTCGTGATAGACCTTGTTCCAGGAACCGTCCCAATCTCTAGAAGACCTTATCAGATGGCACCCCTAGAGCTAGCTGAGCTTAAGAAACAACTCGATGAGTCCTTGAAAAAGGGCTTCATCCGTCCTAGTTCCTCTCCGTGGGCTTGCCCCGTCCTCTTCGTCAAGAAGAAGGATGGTACGGATCGGATGGTTGTAGATTACCGACCTGTCAACCTAGTCACTATAAAGAACAAGTATCCGCTTCCCAGGATCAACGACCTGTATGATCAGCTCGCTGGATCCTCAGTCTTCTCTAAAATGGATTTGAGGTTGGGGTACCATCAAATCAAAATCAAGAACGGGGACATTCCTAAAACGGCCTTTGTTACTCGTTATGGCCAATACGAGTATACTGTCATGTCTTTCGGTTTAACCAATGCTCCAGCCACCTTCTCTCGGTTAATGAACTCAATCTTCATGGAGTATTTGGATAAATTCGTCGTAGTATACCTCGATGATATACTCATCTACTCCAAGAATGAGGAAGAACATGCCGAGCATCTAAGGCTAGTATTGACGAAACTTCGAGAGCATCGCCTTTATGCTAAATTCTCTAAGTGTGAATTCTGGTTGCCAGAAGTGACCTATCTAGGCCATGTAATCTCTGGTAAGGGTATTGCTGTCAATCCCGAGAGAGTTCAAGCCGTCCTTGACTGGACTCCACCTGAATCGGTCAAGCAAGTTCGGAGTTTCCTTGGTTTAGCGAGCTACTGTCGCCGCTTCGTCGAGAATTTCTCCAAGGTTGCTAAACCTCTAACTGAACTCCTTAAGAAAGATAAAAAGTTCGAGTGGACACCACAGTGCGAGTTCAGCTTTCAGGAACTGAAAAGACGCCTGACATCTGCTCCCGTACTCATACCACCAGATTTCTCTAAGGACTTTGTTATCTATTGCGACGCCTCGCGACAAGGACTAGGTTGCATACTCATGCAAGATCGTCACGTGATTGCCTACGCTTCCCGACAGTTGCGTCCACATGAGGATAATTATCCCACACATGACCTAGAGCTTGCAGCCGTAGTCCATGCACTCAAAACATGGCGACATTACCTTCTCGGTAATCGTTGCGAGATTTTCACTGATCACCAAAGTCTGAAATACATCTTCACCCAACCGGATTTGAATCTCAGGCAAAGACGTTGGGTCAAGTTGATCACAGATTACGATTTAGGAATAACTTATACCCCGGGCAAAGCCAACGTCATGGCTGACGCGCTAAGCCATAAATCTTATTGTAACAACTTGATGTTACAACAAAGTCAACCACTTCTCCACGAGGAATTCTGTAAGCTTAACCTTCACATTGTTCCTCGAGGATTTCTATCCACCCTGGTGGCGAAACCTACCCTTACGGATCAGATCATCAAAGCTCAGAAGGTAGATCCGGGAATCTCCCGTATTAAGAGAAACATCAAGAAAGGAGTTGCGAATTGTTTCTCCGTTGATGACCAAGGTGTTGTGTTCTTTGGAGACCGCCTAGTGGTTCCCAAGGTACGCAACCTGAGGCGATTGATCCTTAAGGAAGCTCATGAATCTCCTCTCACCATTCATCCCAGTAGTACTAAAATGTATCAAGACCTACGCTAGAGGTTTTGGTGGACTAGGATAAAGAGAGAAATTGCTATATACATTGCTAATTGCGACGTCTGTCGTCGTGTTAAAGCAGAGCATCAACGGCCTGCTGGCACCCTTCAGCCTTTGGCTATTCCTGAATGGAAATGGGATAAAATCGGTATGGATTTCATTACCGGGTTTCCCAGGACCAAGAGAGGGAATAATGCTATCTTCGTTGTTGTCGATCGTCTTTCCAAAGTAGCCCACTTCCTACCTGTTCGTGAGAGTATAACCGCGAGCCAGCTAGCTGACTTGTACATCTCCCGAATAGTGTCTCTTCATGGTGTTCCATTGGAAATTAACTCAGACCGTGGAAGTCTCTTCACCTCTCGATTTTGGGAAAGTTTCCAGAATGCTATGGGAACTCGTCTCTCCTTTAGCACCGCCTTCCACCCTCAATCAAGTGGTCAGGTAGAACGAGTTAATCAAATTCTGGAGGATATGCTCCGAGCTTCTGTCATCTCTTTCGGCATGGATTGGGAGAAATGCCTTCCATTCGCCGAGTTCGCTTATAACAATAGCTATCAAGCTAGCTTGGGCAAAGCTCCTTTCGAGGTTCTCTATGGACGAAAATGTCGAACGCCTCTTAACTGGTCAGAAACCGGGGAAAGACAACTCTTTGGCCCGGATATGATTCAGGAAGCAGAAGAGCAGGTTCGCATTATTCGTGAGAAATTGAAAACAGCCCAATCTCGCCAAAAGAGCCATTATGACTGCAAACATAAGGCTATGACTTTTGAGGTTGACGAGAAGGCTTACCTTCGGGTTACCCCTTTAAAGGGAACCCATCGATTCGGTATCAAAGGCAAATTGGCTCCTCGTTACATTGGACCCTTTCGCATTCTTGCCAAGCGAGGAGAAGTTGCCTACCAATTGGAACTACCTCCGCATCTTTCCAAGGTTCATGACGTCTTCCACGTTTCTCAACTCAGGCGTTGCTTCTCGGATCCAATCCGTGGAGTGGACCACGAAACGCTTGATCTCCAAGATAACCTCACATATCGAGAATATCCCGTTCGAATCCTTGATCAAGCCGAGCGTACCACTCGACGCCAAAACATCAAGTTTCTCAAGGTTCAATGGTCACACCATTTCGAGAAAGAAGCTACCTGGGAAAGGGAGGATCGTCTTCGACTTGAGTACCCCACCCTCTTCCCAACGGATCCTAAATCTCGGGACGAGATTCTTTTGAGTGGGGGTGAGTTGTCACATCCTAGCTAGTTCATGCATTAGAGTGTTGCATCATGTCCAGTTTTCACAGAAACTTGAAATGGGGATGCCAGAAACCCCCAGCACCCCCCTGAACACAACTAGGGTTTACTAAAATCCTTTTCAATGAACCTGAAATGCCCTCCATAAATGTTCACCATCTTTGGTCCTGGCTAAAACCTCTGCCAAAAATGGTTCCATATTTTTGGAGGCTATTCTGGATTTTTCACCAAGCCATAAGTATTTGCATTTGGGCAATTTAAATCCTATAAATATTTTAAAATGCCCAAATAATCTTGAAGGTATTTTTAGGCTGTTGAGAATAATTTCAAATGTGCCTCTGAATATTTCCAGGATTTTCCTAAATGAAATAGTATTACTACTATTTCAAAACACAGAACAGAAATAAATAAAAAGAGAAAAACAGAAAGCAGAGAGGACTTACCTGGCAGCCCACTGGCCGGCCCAGCACCGTGCTGGCCCGCGCCAGTCAGCTGCTTGCTCTCGCCAGAGCAGGCAGAGAGGTGACGCCGGCGTGCGCGAGCTCGCCACGGCGCCACCTGCTTGCCGCCTCGCCCGTGGACGAGCTGGACGACCTCCACGACACGCCCCCGAGCCCCTGGACACCCCCTTTCTCCCCCATCGCTTCTCCCTCGCCTTCCTCCACCATGGCCGACGCAGCCGCTGCCACCTCGCCGGAGTAGCCGTAGCCACCGCCGTCCTCGCGCCACCCCACCGTGTCCAGCAGCTCCGCCGTCGCCTTCTCCTTCGAGCAAGTCGAGCCCCGAGCGCTCGCTTGCCCTGAAGCCACCGCTCCGACCTCGCCTTCGCCGCTCACCGTCGGAGATCCCCTCCGCCGTCACCGCCGCAGCAGTTCGCCCCCGACCTCGATGTCCGCTCCCTCGCAACCACCGTGAGCCTGGCCACCTTCCTATCCTCTCCATTCTCCCTCTCGAGCTCTGAAGCCACTGCACGTAGCTCACCTGCACGCGCCGCCTCACGAGCTCGTCGCCGACAAGGCTCCGGCCATCCAACGGTCGCACCACCATGGCCGTTAGCTCCACCGCATCGCCAGGAGCCCGTAGCACCATCGCACGCCCCTCGCCGTGCTCTCTAGCGACGGGTTCGACTACACCCGTACCCCGGCAGCCGCACGGCTCGTCGCCGGCGTCGATTCCGGCGACCCCGAGCTCCACCACCACCACCAGTCGATGCGGTTTGCTCCCAGCTACACGTAGGTGCTCTCCGCCGTCCATTTGGTCGCTGGAGGAGGAATCCCGCACTCCACCGCCGCGTCTGGACGTCGCCGGCGGCTAAACGCCGGCGGCTAAACGCCGGCGAGTCAGCTTGGTTTGACCACGGGTTGACTCCCCAGAGTCACTGACAAGTGGGGCCCGCCTGCTAATTAATCTGAGTTAGAGTTAAAAATTAATCCTAATTAGTTAATTACCTAACAGTGACACTGACACAGGGGACCCACACGTCAGGTTTGACCTGGACGACCCCGTTGACCGCTGACGTCATCATGACACACTGCTGACGTATTAAGCAATTTAATTACTGGAATTATTCTTATGTAGGAAATTCCAGAAATTATCACAAACTTCAAAAAATCATAGAAAATAATCTATAGCTCAGAATGAAAAGATTTATATATGAAAATTGATCAGAAAAATCCATTCTATCCATCTGTACTGGTTTCATGCATGTTTAAGCAAGTTAACCTACTGTTTAATGCAGAACAAGATAAAGCACTAACATGGGCCATTTATGAACTTGGAATTTGAATCTTTGATTCAAAATAGTCCAAACCCATCTGGTCTTAGTTGCATTAGCCCAATACATCCATTTTGCCATGTCTCATGCATGCATCATATTGTTGCACTTGCTTGGTGTTGATTGTGCTTCGATGTGTTCATTGTGGTAGGTCCTGCCTCCGAGGATATTCACGAGTATCCAACTGAAGGGCAGTATCCCACCACCACTCCGTCAGGCAAGCAACCCATTGATCATTTCGATACAAACCCATCTTCTCGCTTCTGCTCTCATTTACTGCATTAAGACAACGCGATTCAAACTGCTGTGTGTTGCGGTAGTTGAACCCACTTTCCTTTGCATGACCTTTCATTGCCACAGTAACTAGATGAAACCCACTAGCATGTGTAGGAGTTGATTGAGCCATGTTGTGTTCCTACAATGCTATGCTTGCTACGCTTAGAGTCGTGTCAGGTCTGGCTCATCAGGGTGATGAACTAGAGTGAAAGTGTGTGTCGGTAATGAGAGTGAGGTGTTGAATACGATTTGGTAAAGGTATCGATGGGAGGCCATGTAGGAGTACATGGTGGGTTGTTTCATTGAGACCGTCCCTAAGAACTGAGATCTGTATGCGTGATTTAAGATTCAGCTACTACCACGCATTGGGCCCGAAACCAATGGACCCCCTCGGCTTCTTAATCACCCTTGTCCTCTGTCCAGGAGTTGCACATAGTTTCTGGTGTTTGTAGTAAGCTGGAGGCCGTGGACAGCGCTGACTAAGGGGTGGGCTGTGATGCGGTAGGCTCATGGCCCCGTGTACCGCATCGCCCGTTTGGTGTCTCGGGAACCCTGCACACATCGTTCGGGGCCGTATGTGGAAACCTCGGCCGGACTCCCTGCGGATGGAACCTGAATAGGCGATAAACCTGGACTAGAGACTCGAGTGTTTAGGTAGGCTGTGGCCGACACCCTCGCTGGGCTTCCGCTTGAAGGTTGCCGAGTACACACTGTGTAAACGGTGGTAAGTGGTGAGAGCGTGTGTGACGAAGTACACCCCTGCAGGGTATAAAACTATTCGAATAGCCATGTCTGCGGTAAAGGACTACTTGGTCGCTTATGCAGTTCATAGACAAGTAAATGGGTACTATTAAAAGCCTCAAGATAAGTGTGAGTATCGCGGATGGCTCTCTCGTGGGATGACGAGGGAGGATCCACGGTGGAGTATTGAGATGGTGATTAGTGGACTCGTGTGCGAAAACTATTTCACAAGTGGTGTCTCGTAGGATAGCTTAGCCAAGAGTCAAAGCTGGCTTGCTGCAATAACTCCACTACCTTCTTGAGAATGAACATGTATAGTAGGATCTGTTGTAAGACTTGCTGAGTACCTTTGTACTCATGTTGCTTCAATTACTGTTTTCAGACGACAACACCGCCCCTTCCAATGGGTTCTACGTAGAACTCGACGACGACGAGTGACTTGCCACCCAGGTGGTGATCTAGGCTTGTGAAGGGCCTACGTAGATAGACAGGCTTCGTCAAGCCTTCTTTCTTTCTAGTGTCTGTACCCAGACAAGTTGCTTCCGCATGTGCTTGTATGATTGTATGACTTGAGTGTCGGGTCTTGTGACCCCTATCTGTATGAACAAGTTATGTAAGGCTCTCCGGAGCCCTTTAAATTAAGTACCTTGAGTTGTAGAGTTCTGTTGTGATGCCATGTTGTATTTGCACATATCGAGCATATTGTGTGTATGATTGAAATGCTTGGTATGTGTGGGATCCGACAATCTAGTTGTTTATCCTTGGCAGCCTCTCTTATGGGGAAATGTAGTCTAGTGCCTCCTTGAGCCATAGTAGTGTGCTACAACCCGGTTCACCGGAGTCCTGCTAGCCCAGCACTACTGCTCTGGACACTTGACTGGCTGGCATGTGATTCATATCGTTCCTGTGCGTCACGCGGTGACATCCGGAGTCCTGCCTAGCCTGCTACAGCCCGGGTTCCCGGAGTCCTGTTAGCCCAGTGCTACAGCCTGGATTCACACGCTGCTGACCGACACGTTCAATGTTGATTCATGTATGCCTGTCCCCATACGTTAGTGCCGCTTTGGGTTCACGACTAGCCATGTCGGCCCGGGTTCTCTGTCATATGGATGCTAGCGACATTGTCATATACGTGAGCCAAAAGGCGCAAACGGTCCCGGGCCATGGTAAGGCGACACCCGTGGGAGTACCGTGCGTGAGGCCGCAATGTGATATGAGGTGTTACAGGCTAGATCGGTGTGACTTAGAATCGGGGTCCTGACATAGCGCGCCGACGCCCTAACGAACACCCTGTTTCCATGTGGCCGCCGCGTGCACTGGTGCAACACGGTGCGCCAGGGTTGGCACATTGTGTCTAGGGCCTTGTCTTTTCATTACAGAGGTTGGGGATGCTCTTGGTTTGCTTCCAGGTCGATCAGACAAATATCTGGCACTGGGACCAAGTTTCTGGACAGAAAATGTTGAAGAAGCTAGCGAAAAATCCATAGAGAGATAAGGTCTAAGACTTGGTGGCTAAGCTTCAGGTTGGAAGGTAGTCATGCTATAAAAATTTCAGCTCAAATGGACCAAGCAAAATACACTTCCTTCACAAAGTGATCTTGCTGTCCAAAAATGAAAATATTTTCTTGAGCCAAAATTCTCCTCATGACCATGGGATATTTTTGCATATGAAGGTGAGGCATGACTCAATGAATATTAGAGAATTTATATAGGATTTTAGGAGCAATGAAAATGGTGGTTTCTTTGGAGTAGGTTGAGAAAATATTCATTTTCATAGGGAAAATGAATATTATGCCATTTAAGAAAATTATTTCATGGCATGATCTTTGGAGGGATGTAGTCAAGAGTTGTTTTGAGGGTGCTAGGATCCATTTGGAAGAAAATCAAAAATAATTTCTCAAGTGGCAAGTCCAAAAGAGTTGATTAAAAAAACTCAAATTCAAACCAAATATTCAATAAACCTTAGGAAAAGAAAGTTTTCAAAATCTAGGGTGTCACATCTAATTAAATGGGTCCACTTATCTTTTTCTAACAGGCTAAATTAGCACTAAATTAATATTAAACTAATCCTAGTCCTAAACTAAACAAGGGCCGACCCCATCGGCCAGGGGCACAGCCGACCTCTTGGCTAGCCTCACACCGGCACAAGGCACCGGCGGTCAGGGCCAGAGACACACACGGGAGCGGGCGAGTGATAACCCACAAGTATAGGGGATCGCAATAGTTTTCAAAGGTAGAGTATTCAACCCAAATTTATTGATTTGACACAAGGGGAGCCAAAGAATATTTGTAAGTATTAGTGGTTGAGTTGTCAATTCAACCACACCTGGAGACTAAATATCTGCAGCAGAGTGATTTAGTAGGATAGTAGTATGATAGTTTTATAGTAGTAGTAACAATAGCAATGGTAGCAGTAACAATACTAGCAGTTGTTTTGTAGCAGTTGTAACAGTAGTAACAACAGTAGTAACTTAGCAAGAACAATATGTGAAAAGCTAGTGGGGATTGGATAGGTGATAACATTGGATGCTATTCATCATATAACAGTCATAACCTAGGGCGACACAGAACTAGCTCCAGCTCATGAATGTAATGTAGGGATGTATTCCATAAATAGTCATACGTGCTTATGGAAAGGAACTTGCATGTCATTTTTTGTGCTACCGTCCTGTGGTAGCGGGGTCCATAAGGAAACTAAGGGATATTAAGGCCTCCTTTTAATAGAGAATTGGAACAAAGCATTAACACTGTCGGCGTCCTGGGAACGGGGGTGCCCAGACTTGCCTACCTGCGGCCCACGGCGTGGCTCCACCAACGGCCCGGTACGGCCCAGCTTTGGCAGCAACAACTCAAGACCCTCGCGAGGCGGGCGAAACCAAGACCTCCCTGGGGGCGGCCTCGCTAGGCTGGTCCCGAGGAGCGGAGATATCTATGCAAGGGGCACCTCGCGAGGTTCACATGACATGAGCCATGATGACCAAGGCCAGGCGGGCGCCAGCGTGCGCAGTGTACCAGTTTCCTGTTTGGTGCTAAAGAGGCAGGAGCAGGCGAGGAGTCCCGAGGCATCACGGAAAGGTTTCCACATCGGTGCAACTAGACCAAGACCAGCAGGACGGCAGGATGGAGGTCACCACGGAGCCCACAACAACGTCACCACCAGAGCCTTTGGCAGGTGAAGACCACCTTTTGTCAAGATAGCTTGTACTAGTTGTCTCCCTTCAAAATTGGCCGTTGTGGGATCCCTTCCCGCCTACATTTGGGAAGAGGACCGGGGCCTCTATAAATAGGACTAGCCACCACCATAGGAGGCAACTGATCTGATCTCATCTGGGGAGAGAACTGATCTTGGATCGAATCCATTCCACCGAGGCCATCTCACCAGCTCATCGAGCTCAAGAACACCTTTCCTCTGAGGCCGTTCATCCACTGTACTAGTTCATCCTGAGCCCTCGAGGCAATCCACCACCACCACACTGGAGTAGGGTATTACACCACAACGGTGGCCTGAACCAGTATAAACCTCTGTGTCTCATGTTCTTTGGGTTCGTCGAGCTAGGCCGCGAGATCGTTGAGCGAGTGAACTAGGGAGAGAGGGTTCTTCGTGCGCACCCCAGAGTTCGAACCTCATAAGGGTTTGCCGGAACCCCGAATCCGACATTTGGCGCGCCAGGTAGGGGTGTGCCGAAGATTTTCCTCTGTCAATCCACGCTCCACCGCTCCGCCAGTTCCATGGATGATGCTCATCGAGCCCGTGCTGAGCGTCGGGCCACTCTCAACGCTCGCGTCGCCCAAACTGCGCCCGTCGGCGGGCCTCCCCATTCCTCTCCATCACCTGCTGCCAATGCTGCCACCGGCCCGGCGGGTTACGAGCAGCAGGCTTCGTTGTTGCACCCCTCCCTGCGGCGGGACGGACGCACTGCCACCCCGTCGCTGACTCCGGCCGGCTTGTCGTCTCACGCTCGCCGCGGGCCCATGGACGCCCAGGTCGCGCTGCACACGGCGCATGAACTCCTGCGCTACCGCCCAGTCGACGACCTCTACGAGAATTGGCTGGACCACATCGCCGAGCTCGTCAATGCCACCGGGGATTCTCCAGCACCATCCCACTCGCTGCCTCGTCCGCCTCCCGCTGCGGGCGACGTCGCCCATGGAGCGCCTCCGCCACCTCCACGTCAAGACGTCGCCCTCGCACCAAGACGCGCAGCCCCGCGACGCGACCCACCGCGCAGGGCGCCCGAGCGTGAAGAAGGAAGCTGCCAGGAGGTCCTTCGGCCGCAACAAGATGCTCCTGCACTCCCAGCACCGCCACGTCAAGACCGTGCGCCGCCTGCGGTGGCGGCGCGTGGGCACCAAGACCAGGCTCCGCCTCCACGACGGACCCCAGTGACTACAGCAGGCTGCCATGCCTTCACTCTCGAGCTACGTAGCATCGTCTGGCCCAGGAAGTTCAAGCCCGACCCGCCTCCACGCTACGACGACACCCCTGACCCAGCTGAGTTCCTGCAGCTCTACGAGCTGAGCATCGAAGCAGCCAACGGCGATGAAAAAGTCATGGTGAAATGGTTTCCCATGGCCCTCAAAGATGGTGCGCGCTCGTGGCTCGTCAACTTGCCCGCGGGATCGATCTCCTCCTAGGCCGAGATGCACGAGCGTTTCGTCGCCAACTTTCAGGGCACTCGCGACTGCCCGCCGGCCGCGGGAGACCTGCGGCGCATCAAGCAGCCAGGGGAAACTCTGCAAAAGTACATCCAGCGCTTCAACAATGTTCACCTCAAGATCCCCAAGGTGATAGATGAGGCCATCATCTCTGCGTTGTTTGATGGCGTCCGCGACGTCAAGATGAAGGAGGAGCTCACCATCCATGAGGACCTATGCACGGCCCTGGAGATGTTCAACATGGCGACCAAGTGTGCGAGAGCTGAGGAGGGGCGCCTCTCCCTCCTCGAGCTTCCAGCTGCCGACCCAGACGACAAGAAGGCCAAGGCCAAGGATGTGAAGCGCAAGGGAGCGGCCATACTCGCGGATGAGCCAGAGGTGAAGCGCGGCCGCGACCACCCGGAGTCATCCAAGGGCAGCCGCCCGTTCTGCGCCTTCCACAACGTACACATCCACAACACCGGCGACTGTCAGGAGCTCAGGGCCATCCGTGATGGGCACTTCGGTCGACGCCCCGAGCGCAATGACCAAGGCTACGACCGAGGAGGAAGAAGAAGTGGAGGACGCTGGGACGACCGCGGCCCCCGCCAGGAGTGGCGCGACCAGCCTCGCAAGGGCGCCTGGAGGGATCAGCCTCGTGAGGACCGTCCTCGAGGCAAGGGTGGCCTCCCTCCACCCGCCAGCAAGGAGGAATGACGACCATCACCAGGACGAGGGGGCTGGGGGCTTCCAGGAGCCGTGCGCCATCGCATGCATCTTGGGCGGCGCTCAGGCCCCAGCCTCCCAGCGCATCTTCAAGTAGTTTGCTCGTGAGGTGAACGCGGCCCTCCCTAGGCTCGAGGCCACGCGCCCGCTCAGGTGGTCCAAGTGCGCCATCACCTTCAGCTCATCTGACTAGCTCAAGTGCGCGGCAACTGCTAGCGCCCCCTCGATGCTCTGCTCGCCCATCATCAGCAACGTCCAAGTCACCCAGACCCTCATCCACGGCAGCGCAGGGCTTAATGTCCTATCCGTCAAGACGTTCGACCGTCTCCAAGTGCCATATGATCATCTGCAGCCGACCAAGCCCTTCTCAGGAGTGACCGACGGCTCCACCACCCCGATAGGGCAGATCCGCCTCCCCGTCACCATCGGCAAGCGCAACAACTACCGCACTGAGCTCATCGACTTCGACATCGCCCACATCCGCCTATCGTACAACGCCATCCTCGGGTATCTGGCCCTGGCCAAGTTCATGGCGGTGACTCACCATTGTTACAACGTCCTCAAGATGCCAGGGAGAGGCGGTGTCATCACAGTCGCATGCGAAGAAAAGGACGCGGTGTGCTCTCTCGAGCGCGCCTACCAGGCTGTGGCGGTCGAGGACCCAGACAACGAAGGCACCATCTACCTCCTGAGGGTGTCCCTCAGAAGAAAAAGCAGCTGCTCCACCAAGGGCCTCAGGAGAGTGGCGTCTCCAGCGGCACCACCTCAGGACCTGCGCCCGCAGATGGGGCGCCTCCATCCCTCGCATAGGAAGGCGCACCCGGCGCCCCCCTCAGGCTGGGCTCGGGGGCTCTCTTCTGTAGGGCCTCAGACCTAGCCAATGTCACGAGGGAGGCGCTCGGGCACCACGTGGAGGCATGCTCCGCCGCACGCTTCCCGCATCAGGGCATGAGGCACGGGGTGCCTTGTGCTTAGGAGTTCATCACCAAGACCACCAAGGAGCTTCAAGAAGCAAGAGTCATGCGCGGCGACCGCCGCCCACCACCTGGCGCAGCTCCGCGTCCTGGCGAGGACGACGAGCTGTGCGCCTGCGTCGACTACCTCGGGCTCAACATAGCCTCATCTCAGGAGCGCTCCTGGCCATCCCGCATCGTCCGTGTGAAGGTCCACCTCACAGCTACGTTCGCATGCCCTTTGGCCTGCCAAACGCGGTTGTCACCTTCCAGTGCCGCCTACGGAGCATCCTGGCGGCCCAGGAAGCCGGGCACCACACTAATGGAGGATGTTGCTAACGCGACACTACGATCAGAGACCCTTCGACAAAACTGTGTGCGATGCCATAATCGCAAACGATGGTGTAAAATAACTGTCAAAAAAGGTGCAAAACGTTTGCGATGGAGAATGCATCAAACACGGTTCAGATTTTAGTTGCGTGTGCGATGCAGGGCATATGGTTCAATTCAATCAACCGTTTGCGATGATGAGGAACAAAAGAAACGGGCTGACAGATGAAGGTGTGTGCGATGTACAACATACGGTTCACTCGGATGAACTGTTTGTGATTAGGCAACACAAAAGAAATGGTCAGCATGATCAAAGGTGTGTGCGATATACGGCATGTGGTTCACTCGGATGAACTGTTTGCGTTGAGACATGAGAACATAAACGGTTCAAATGAACAAGATGTGTGTGATATGAGGCAAACAGGTCTGTAATCAGAAACGTGTGCGAAGACCAATAAGAACACAGACGATTACTGCTAACAAGCCGTGTGTGTTGTGAGCAAACGATTGCTGGTATACAATTGTGAGTGATTGATGAAAACATCACCGACGGGTTCCATTGTTTAGTCCGTGTGCGATGTGATTTTCTTTGTCCGCACACCATCTACGTTCTGTCTACAGAGCATCAACATATATACTTAAAAAGACAGCATTGCATAACCAAATTAAGCATACAATTACACAAGTGACTACACACATAACATTTGCACACACCAAAGTAAGCAATTACATGCATACTAAAGTAGGAGAAACGAGGATCTAATCATCTACTTATTGTTGCGACAACGCTTGCCATTGCTCTACTTCTGGCTGGATCCCTGGCCGTTTTGGGGAAGGAGGCACTTCCTCATGTCAACGATCCGCCTGTACATGTTGTAGCTCGTGTACGCCTCCTTGGCCGCGTACACGACGTGAGCTTTCTCGAGTTTCTCCATCCAGGCCGAGTGCCAGGCACGCTTGTCCTTGTTGCACGAATCCTTCATGTCTCTGTAGTAGGGGTCGATGATGGCCTCGGCGAGGTGAACCAGTGTGTCCTTCTCATGCTCCTTCCTGCCCCAGATCTTGTATTGGCCCTGGATGTCGACAAGATTCTGGCAGGCGATGCCCGAACTCTCGAGCACCTTTACATCGTTGGTGATGTCCACCGTAGCGAACATGTAGTGGGGGCTGTTGACAAACCTGGTGAAACGCTCGCAAGGCCTTGTAGCCAGGCAGTAATGGTAGACGAGGACGTGGTGGCGCACGCACATCTGGGCAACGGCGACCTTGGGACGAGACCCGACATGAGCGCCGGTGTACTCGAGGTCGAACACGACCACCTTGTACTTCTCCTCGGCAAGCAACAACTCCATGATGTGGATGGAGTGCTCCACCCAGACCGGATCGTTGGTGTACACCACCGAGAGGTCCATGAACCTTCTGTGGGTGTCCACCACGGCACGCATGGTGAACTGCTGCTCGTCGTCGGCAGCCGCTCGGAGCGCCATTGGAGCCGCGCAGGATACCCTCTAAGAATTTCTCGTGGTGGGTGTGCTTCTTGCAATGGTGGGGCGCGATCGAAAGGTTGAAGTGACACAAGGGTAGGTTAAATGGCCGCTGTAATAAATGGGGGCCGGCCGGCCTGTAATCATCATGTCTTGTCACGGTGTTCATAGCGGAGGATTCCAGAATCCAGTGCACGCTTGACAACACCGCACCCCAGGCGTGGGCTCGAAGAGGCGCCAAATATATCGTCGGTGAGCCTGTTCCTGCGCTACCGCGCTGTTTACCGCGCAAGCTTCCCGCCCGGCTAGTTTGGCCACACATCTGCTAGAAGAGGGACAAATCGTGGGCGTTTATTGGCAAAAGGATTTGTAAAAACGAAGTGTGTGGAATGACTTCGGTCATAAGTTTACCCTTGGGTGATGAGGTCAAAGTTACAATGAAGGGTGATGATGGACACTCGAGTGCGATAATTAATTCTGCGCTCTACAGTGCACACGGTGGAAGAAACCAATTGTATGCAATAATGTCGAAGATCGCAGTCGAGTTAGCTATACAGATCGTGTGCTGTGAGATCGACAAGGTAAACTGATTCGAGAATGCTTAATAAAATCTAAGACCATTGCATATTAAGGTCAAAATAGTGCTAGCAATATACGAGTCTCATACGATGCCATTTCAACGATTGTACCACAAAAGCTCGAAATGTTACAAGGTTCAAATTCCAGAGTTCTATGGCTCAAATTCGAACATTACAAGGTTGAAACTGATATTAGAAATGAAATTCAACTCATCAGCTGCAAACGCTCGCGCTGTTGCGCTGAACATGGATATCATAGAGGTTCAAACTAATATCACCGCTTCTAAGTCTGGCTTCGAAACCTCACAATTTTTGCAAAGGGTTCAGCCACTGAGAAGTCATGTATGGGGTTGACCCGATGACTTCCGATTACTCTGTCATCTGAAGTTCCAAAATGAGATTCAGCATTTTTGGAGCCTACTCCATTCTACCGCAGGCGCCGGCGCTGATCAATAGACAATTCATTTTTGTGAAATAAATGTAGGGCAAACCTCATTTCCTTCAGCACCCTTGCTCTGAGAACAAAGAACCTGGCGAATATAATCTCCGGTAAGGTCCCTCGGTAGGAGGTCAAAGTAATTTCTGAGAGATGCAGATCTAGGCATTTGACGTGATTGTTACATTGTATCACATTATCCACCACCAGGCCTAATCTTATCTGCAAAAGAAGAAAACATGTTAGTGCCTACATGCAGTTTTCAACATTACTACAGGCCTAGCTATTTGGTCCGCAGGATTTGTAAAATGCACTAACATGCCATCTTCGATCTGACATGATTAACATGGGCATTTGATGACATTCTAGAAAAATGTAGCCTTCTTCACAAAAGGTTGGAGTGGATGAAAAGTTCCCTAAGAAAACTAGTACAGATGAATCCAAAGGAGAAATGCTTATTGATTGTAACCATATGGATCAAGCAACCAATATGGGGGGCATGTATGTACTGAAATCCTCCAAAAGAACCTTCAGAAATCGTAGTACATTGTCATTGTAAACTTGGAAAAAGGTGTCACAAATTGAACTCCCTTATGGTTAACATTTAACAGGAAAGGAACATCACCTCGATATATAGCTTTTCCAGGCACGGAAAGCATCTCAGGAAACTGACAACTTGCTCCAGGTCGGGCTCTATAGATTATAGTGCCAAGACCTTCACTGTGCGCAGTTTCGGGGTCAAGCTTGTCGGAATCATTTTCTGAATGACAAATGAACAAACATCTTCAAAATTATAAATAATGTTAATTTGTAGAAGGAGAGGTAGAAGGCGGATGTTGTACCTGAACGGGCGTGGATCCAATAACAAGTCCGGAGTATTTGTCAGACGAGTAGCCCACCACTGTCAATTTCGACGCAAAAATGACATTGATTCTTGTTGGACCTTCTTGATCAACTACAAGTAATCTCTCAAGTGCATGTTTGTCCTGGATGACCATACTGTGGTCCACCTTTTGTGATGTCTTCCTGCCGCACCAGCAACACACATAAATAGTCCGGAGAGTCATGGAGGTGATGTGGAAGGTACTCAACTCATTGATCGCCTGAAGACGAAGGTAGTTGAGTGCAGTACAGCCACGGAGCAGGCGCTCCATGTCACCCTTTGAGAGGCAGACGACGACGAGCTTGAGGTGCTTCTGTCGTGGTAGAATAAGAGCGGGCGCGTCATTGAGGGGCGGGAAATGGCAGTTCCTGAACTTGGCGACACACAACATGGGCGCGAGGTGGAGTGCGGATGTTGGCAGCGACCGCATATGCCCATCATCAAAAGTGATCTCCTCAAGATGATCTAGCACGGGGGATCGGAACCAGTCGTCAAGCTTGGCTCGGTCCTTGCCGTTGGAACAGAACTTGCCCATTCCAAGGCCTTTGGTTGGGCGAAGGTGACTGCCGAGGATCTTGGAGAACGCGTCCAAGCTTTTGCGATAGCCATGGCAGAGCTCGTGGGTGTCGATGAGGTCGAGAGGGCTGGATTTCCATAGGGGGCGCCACCGCCGGGAAAGGACGGTTGTCCGCACCCCATATTTGATTGGGAGGAGGGAGATGATGACTCTCAACATATCATAAGGAAGGTTGCTGATTAAGTCTAGGCCTGCTGGAGTCGCTTGCGATTCTAGCTCGCCCCGCCTCCGCTTGTTGGCAGCCCCGTTCTCCACCTCCGGAGTCTCCTTGTCAGCTGCGCTTTCTGATAGAAATGGCAGTACAGGGAATATTTAGTTAAAACAGGGCAATGGAAAAGTGTATTGGTAACTAGAAGTTATTAGGTGGGAATATAGTAAGATAAGGGAATAACAATTGGTTGCTTAAATAGTACACAATTCATTTGACACTGCTGGGTAAGTCAACATATGTAGATAGTTGAAAAGAAAACTTACTTCGAACAAAGTCTGGACGGATGATTTTCTTGGCGATGTTAGCATATATCTCATGACCAGGCCCTTCTATGTGCAGTGCAATTTTAGTGCCAGCTTTTAGTACATAAAACTATGCAATTTCATTCCAAAAGCCAGTGCCAAAATACGAGTCACCATGTTCATCAAGTCTTACAGTAGCAACGATTGTAAATCCATGGTTTGTGTGCAGTATGACATTCGTGGAGCCTTGATGTATGTAAAGGGAAAAATTGTGCACTACATAATCTGTTGCATAGCGAGGGATGTCCTGCAGAAAATGGTAGGATGGATAAAGAAAATATGGTAACATGCAAATATGGGCCCAAATTGAAAGAACTGTACATCAGTTGAAATCGAAGGACAAAAGTCTATAATTAAACAGATAGGGTAAACATGATGTCATGGAAATATGAGAGTAATCGAAAGAACAATACATCATTAATTTGCCTAATATAGAAAGAAGAGGGGGGAAATCCCCTTTGACGTATATGGTGCATGTGGCACCTTTTATCCAAATGTAGTAATATTTAGAATATGTTCAGGAAAGTAGGCCATGCCAACCGATTTAGGGTGAGACTGAACATACCGCACGCGTCCTCAAGTTATCTGGTATGATGAGATGGAATTTCTGGCGGCGGTCGCCAAGTCCTGAAGTGTCGGCGCACTGTACATTCTATGAATGAAAGAAAACCCTCAAATCAGCTCGAATAAAAATGAATTCACGGCAATTTTCGCCAGGTGATTAAAGGAGGCAGATGAACTGGGATAAGATATGAGATAATATCTCGTTAAATTAGTTACCTTGTCGTCCATGAGAAAGAACCCTCAGTACGGCAGATTCCCCAACCGAGCGGAGCTGGGTCGACCGCGAGCAGCGTCGAGAAAGTCGATGGCGATAGGCGGTGGCAAGCGGAAGTGGCGAAATGCGGTGGGCTTTGCCGGCAGCCTGGCGGCGGCGGCAGGCGTCGAGCTAAGTGTTTACCGCCGCGATAGGCGGTGCCATGGCATAGACGCGGAGGAGCTTGTGCAGGTGTGAATGGGGAACGTACGAGAGGGGCTGAGGGGGTGGCGGGCGGGGTGAGGGTTTTTGTGACGTGAGGATGGTGAGTTTTTTTTCTTTTTTGAATTGGGTGGTGAGGGTTTTCTGTCCCACAAAGAATTTTGGCAGCGACGGCTTGCTAGAGCGAACCGTGTGTGATTGACGCAACAGGCAAAATGATAGTCATTGCACACGGTTCCAATTTTGGGAACAGTGTGTGATTGACGTACTACCTCTGTCCTGGTTTATTGGTCCCTCGTTGTAATTTTTACCAAAATTTGGCGAAATATTTAAATACTCAGACATAGATAATAAGCGTATACGTACATAAGCATAGTTCAACCATCATTAAGCATACTCAAGCATACATAGTTCGATCCATCCCACATCATCTCACATGCGGCCGGCACGATCCTGAAGCTTCTCCAGGTACTCGGCGTACGCGTCGTGCGCTACCCTGCGAGAATACTTCTGCTTGAAGGAGACAACGGCCCGTCCTCTTGCATGCGCCAGAACACTTAGATACACATCATGAATCTTGTGGTTGCAAAATGAGCATCCATAGGCGTCATTCCAGGTCCTAATACGCCTGTTATGCATTCCCGCATAAAGCTCCCTCAGGATTCGCCTCTTGTACCACCTCTAGGCATCTTCATCCTCGCTGTCCACATCGTCAGACATCACCTATACAAATAGTAAAACAAATTTGGCATCAAATCACTGATTACATGCCGTGAAGTAGGATTAGGAATTTATGGCTATTTATTTATACATATCCAAAGATTATGGTTCGATTTTTAAGCACAATCGTCTATGTACAGACCAATCTTGAAGAAAATAATGGCACAAACATATGTAGGTCATTCAAAATCAATTGTCAAGTCCTGGCTAGGAATTATTAGAACGAACACTAACCCTAGTCGGATTACTAGCGGAAATCATTTGCACAGATGAAACAACTAATCACTTATCACCTGTACCATTCAAACAATCAATACACTACACGGATCTAATGAAACTTACTCAGATTTCATGGATTGGGAGAACATAACCACAGGATTTATATTCCAAAAGGGGGAGGAGTAACCAGAGAAACCCTATGATCTATTTGACACATAAATGGGTATGGATGACTAACCAGCTGTCCGTCGTCATCAGAGTCGTCGCCGGAGTGGTCGTCGGAGTCGGTGTGGAACTCCGCCTCTGGCTGTGGCAGCTCGACGCCGTCGACGACGCCAGGGTGCAGCGATAACTCGCCGGCGGTGACGGCAACCTCTGTCTCCATCTCCACGCCGTGCTCCGGTGCTTTAGCAGCCCCGGCGTCGCCACTCCCTCTGATGGGGTGCTTGGGTGGCATTCTCATACACTGACGGCTTTGAGGAGTGAGAGCGGCGTCGAGGATGCAAGCGGAGAGAGAGGATTGTGTGTCCGTAGCGAGGATGGGGGGTGCGGCCGCTCGGGCGTACCATTAATATGGAGTAGTGGGAGTTGTGGGAGAGAGGCGGGCGGTGGTCAAACCGATGACTCGCCTCCCGATGAGCCTGCGCACCGGACTGCTGGCATGCCTACCAAAGTTTCACACAACTACTCGCACGCCTCGTGATGACACTGCACAGCGAGCACGTCTCCATCAATTCACACACCTGCACGCACACCTCCCCGTCTGCCTACGCGGCGGACTGCTCGGATGCGTCCCGTCAACTCACGCCTGCTCGCATGCCACACGGGTCGCGCGGCGGCACATATATTGTTTTTCTATTTGGATGATTAATGTTGCCGCTTTATTGCTTAACCGAAGCATGGCACTTATCCATTGTTGTTCTAATGCTCACGGTTCGAATAAATAATCCGTTTGGGATATTGGTTCTTATTAATAATCTCCCGTTTGTAATTAGATCAAGATTACATCAAAACTGGTCTCAAATTTGACAAAAAAGTACAATGCCACTTTGTATTTGTGTCCATATGACAACACGATAAGTTTCATGAACTTCAAATAAGTTTTGGATGTACTAGAATTTAAAAATCAAGATTCTCAGTGTTTGAAATTTGTTGCACGGGGAGTAAACATGCACCCAGTGAGACACATGTGTTTTTGCAATCCATTTAGGTGCACTGTCACATGCGCATGTAGCTCAAATTTGAATTTTGCACATTATACCCATAGAAAATCAATCAATCAATGTACTAAAACGTCTTAATGATCTCTGTGATTTTTTTGAAATTAAAACGTCCCTCCTTTGGTAACATGTATGTTCACCGCGGGATAATTAATTTAACATGCATCATAGTTGCGGTGTGATAGAGGCGAGAGGCCCGATCTTTCGATGAGATGATGGACATCACTTTGGTGGAAGTCGACTTTGACGATCCGACTACAAATGTGCACGACGTTGCGCCTTAGCAATCGCTAAACCAATCTCCCGAGGTTACTGATGATGCTGGAAGCACGATCAGCCTGACCACGAAGGTCTATTCCTGCAAGCAATCGAAGAACATGCAAGAATATGATAAAGGAATCTGAAAATTGCGAATAGGGATGAAGTATTGATAATGGTGGGGATCCGTAAGCGGTCTTGGTCTGGTCGTTGGACACAAATGAAGTACACGAAGTTGCAATGGCTAACGTTTAACTAAACAAATCCCAAGGAAAAAGCTACAATATGGATCTACTTATATAGGAGCAAGGGGTGGCGGCCAAGGAGGTGGGAGGACGTCCCAAGGCAGCCTAAAATTAACCCTAGTTCGTACAAGGCCAATGGGCCCAAGTGGAGGTGATGCAACACCTTTGGACTTGTAGTTTGACTCGGATTCTGCTGTAGCATCAGATTGTATATAGGAAGTATTGATAATGGCGGGGAACCGTAAGCGGTCTTGGTCTGGTCATTGGACAGTAGGTAAGAAAATAAATCTAATCTAGGGAAAGCTGGAAATTCTCACCGAGCAACCTGAAAACTGATACCACTTGATAGAGGCGAGGGGCCCGATCTTTCGATGAGATGATGGATATCGCTTTGGTGGAAGTCGAATTTGACGATCCGACTACAAACGTGCACGACGTTGCGCCTTAGCAATCGTTAAACCAATCTCCCGAGGTTACTGATGATGCTGGAAGCACAATCAGCCTGGCCACGAAGGTCTATTCCTGCAAGCAATCGAAGAATATGCAAGAATATGATAAAGCAATCTGAATATTGCGAATATGGATGAAGTATTGATAATGGCGGGGATCCGTAAGCGGTCTTGGTCTGGTCGTTGGACACAAACGAAGTACACGAAATTGCAATGGCTAACTTTAACTAAACAAATCCCAAGGAAAAAGCTACTAGATGGATCTCTTATATAGGATCAAGGGGTGGCGGCCAAGGAGGTGGGAGGACGTCCCAAGGCAGCATAAAACTAACCCTAGGTCGTACAAGGCCAATGGGCCCAAGTGGAGGTGATGCAACACCTTTGGAATTGTAGTTTGACTCGGGTTCTGCTGCAACATCAGTTTGTTTCATCCATAACTCAACACTCCGGACGAATTTGAAGGTGAATCCAATTGGGTTGGAAAGAGCACGGAATCTATTTTCCAACAAAAAATGAATCACCCAATTCGGAGTCCGTATGAAAGAGTTATTTCCGTTTTGAGTCAACAATGTCTGTGCAGTCCGAATCTCAATCCAGAACGTGAGAGACATGGACTCTATCTTCTCTTGGTCCAAAAGTGACGTGAGAGGACTTTTTGAACAACACCTAAACTTCTGTTTTTCCCTTATCTTCATATGTGGATTGTACAAATGTCCCATACACCTGCAATTAGACAAAACACAAAAGTGTGTGAAGTATTTTTGTTCTAGATAACATAAATAGATTATTGAATAGTTTGCACTAGAAATCACCTGACAAATATGCATGTATGCAATATTTTTGGTTGTATCCAAGGTAGTCATGTCCTCATCACGGTGGATTCGTGGTGTGTGTGTGTGGGTGTGTGCGTCTGGGGGTGACGGATGGCTCGCAGTACACTATGAGTTGTGAGCCACTGTGTGGGTTGGCCATTTTGTTCGGCAGGCTGGTGCCACATCAGAGTCGTGAAATCGTTATTTAAAACATTACACAACCCTTTCATACATAATTTTTTTTGCCACATGCAGTCGATGGTTGGCCTACACGACACTCGATACTCGCGTCTGACGCTTTCTGTGGGCCCGCGAGGTCGTCGTCCGTCACTTTGACGAACAGCCGGCCATGAGGTTAATTTGGCCAGCAAGGTAGAATCTTTTTTGTTTGTGTTATGGTGGTATATAGTATGAGTCGAAGAGGTGGGAGGGTACTAGCATATATACTATACGCATGCGTCCGTGAACAAGTACACCTCACTCAGTGTCGGGACTTTTTGGTTACCGAGGCACGTGCCACATCAAAATTGTGAAATTGGTTATTCAAACATCACACAACACCTTTTTGGGCCACCTGCATATATATCCTAGCTAGGACACTCACATGTGACGCTTCCATCCGTGGGCCCACAAGGCCATCATCAATGCATGCATGCATGCATCACCTTGACCTACATCGGGAGAGGTTAATTAATTTCACCATCGATGAGGATTCTTTTGGGTTGTACATATATTACGGCAGGAGCATATAGCATGCGGTGAAGAGGGGGGAAGCGGACCATCATATGTAGTACGCTTGATATGAACCTCGCTCTGTGTGGGTGCATGGTTTACGGTCTTTGAGGCATGTGGCACATCAAAGTTGTGCATTTTGGGTATTCAACATATATATGTTTGGCCCACATGCAAAGGAGTGGTGGTTTTCCTCTCGCACCCACTTGAGCGGTTATCAGCGATATCGATGCTTTCCATCTATGGGCCCGCTTGGTCCATCACTTCTTTTTGCCTGACAACAAGAGAGGTTAATTTGACTAAGGAGGGGATTATTATTTTTGCTCTGGGATGACATGCATGATACACTTTGAGCACACACACATGCATGTGTACGCATGAATCCCTCCCATCGAGTCGAAGTGGCTAGTACAACGACACCATCATGAACCGATCTCGCTCTATGTGGGGAGCTAGTGTACGATTTTTGACACACGCGCCAGATCAATGTTGTGTATTCAAACATGCACGCGCGCATCACCTCCATACATATGCATGTAGTGGTTGCCTTCGAACGATACACTCCCTCGCGTGGTTATCGGCGACAAGCCTATATATTCATGGGCCCACGTGGACATCCATGATCACCTTGACCACCAAAAAGATAGGTTACCATGGCGGATTCTTCATTTGGTTCGTGTTATCGTAGTATAGGTCATGGTGAGATTCAGACCTAATTATGTTTGAGCGCATATACTATGCACGCATGCATGCATATATGAATCCCCGTCGTTGGCTTGAAGTGTGGTGTAACATACATATGCATCATCAACCTAACCGTCACTTAGTGTGGGGATTTCTAGTTCAATATCACGGTGCCACATCAAAGTTGTTCATTGTTACTCAAAAACCCACCTCTCCATACATATGTTTGGGCCACACGCATGCAGTGGTTGTCTTCGGGGACTAGCTACTTGCGTGATTATTGGCGAGCTAGCCCATCTTCGTGGTCGCATGGATGGCCATCACTTTGACCAACTGATGAGGACATTAATACCATTGTTACACCCCTACATATACTCGACCAATTACTAGAGCTCGCGCACGCCAATTAAATTTCCAGGTACTTTCATTTCTTGGTAATGATTCTAATGTTCATGGGAATATGATGCTGCCTAAATTGGATACATTTGTTTGGCTTACAAATGAAGGGCCTGGCATGGATATGAGGGATAAACACTGGAGCAAGACCAAGCATGGAGAGGATGGCATGCGCAAGGGGAAGAAGAACGGAGTTACAAGTGATGATTTCAGGACTTTGAAGCCACCATAATGAGTGCATGAAGCCTTGGACGAAATATACAAGATGCCACTTCATCAATTTCGGCTAGAGGCTATTCTAGGTGCCGCGTCACCTTATAATTGGGCCAGGCCCATGTAATTTCGAAATACATAAGTATAGGCTGTTTTTGGAGTCCGTATGTGTGGGGAAACAAGAGATAGGGTTAGTTTCGGACCCCTTCCCCAAGGGCCACGAAATCCCCCCCTCTTCCTCCATATATACAGCCCTTAAGGCACCGTTTAGACTTTGGGTTTTGTTTAGATTAAAGTTCGCCATAGCTACAACTTCGCGTACTTCGTTTGTGTTCAACGACCAGACAAAGGCGTCACAGAACCCCACATTGATCAATAAAGCTTTCCTCTTATATTCGCAATATCCAGATTGCAATCTTAGTTTCTTGCTTGTTCTTTGTTTGCCTACAGGAAACAGACCTTTGTGGTCAGGTTGATCGTGCTCCGGCGTGGTCAATAACCTCTCAGAGTTGGTTTAGCGATTGCTAAGGCGCGACGTCCTCGCACGTTCGTAGTCGGATTGTCAAAGTCGACTTCCTCCAAAACGATAGCCACAATCTCATCGAAAGACGGGACACCTTTGCCTCTATCAAGTGGTATCAGATTTCCAGGTTGCTCGGTGAGATTTTACAGTTTTTCGTAGTTTACATCGAGTCTGTTCTTCATACCTACTATCCACGAAAAAGCCACAAATTTTTTTTAGGGTTAGTTCATCATATCCGAACCAGTCTGAGCATTTGCATAGTCTTTTCAGTATTTTGCCTTGTTGAATTTTCGGTTGCATCGTCGTGTCAAGTTGCTGGTCTTAGCGTCTAGTTTCCTTAGAGTTTCGAGTTCTGTTCACAAGTTGTCACGCCGCCGCCGCACCATCGTCATCGCTCCTGCCGTCTACCACCACCGCTTATCCGCCACCGATCTGTATCTATACACCATCACCAATCCGTATTCATATACCATCACTGATCTGTATCCATATACCACCATCGATCCATATCCATATACCACCACCGCTACCTTATACCACCACCGCTGCCATATCCTACCACCATATATCCACCACCAATCCGAGTTCCTTTCCTATTAGGTTTCTTTTCGCGATCCATCTAATTTCCGATTCGTGTTTCCTTGCATGAGTAGGTTTCGAAAAAAAATCAGCGACCAAAAATATTTTTTCCCTATCCTATTTTTAGGCTTTTCTGAGTCTTTTGAGACATTCGCCATCATAGTGATTTTTTGTCGCACTTTTTCATCGTCGCTGCCCCGATTTTTGAAAAAAAATAGTCAAACATTTTTTCTTTCCATCCTGTTAGTTTAACCTGGGAAGAGTTTTGAGACACTCGCCATTATAGTGATTTTTCGCAAAAAAAGAGGAGCGCAAAAAAAAGCAGAGCGAAAAAAATTCCAGAGTGTGCTTTTCCCTTGTTTATGTGCAGCGCCATGATTTTGTTAGTGTTTTAGGCTCGCGTCTCTAGCACGGTCTAGCCTAGGACCAGCACAGTACCATCGTTGAGCGTTTATTCAACTTTGCATATCTGAATTGATTATTTCTGACCCTTTTTGCTACCATATTATAAGCCTTCCCAGCTCCACATACATCTACGTCATGTGTTTCACTCTCCCTGGTAATCGCTCTATCCAAGCTTTGAGAGTTTTGACTACAACAGTTGCCGATCACCGCCTGCTACTGGGTAAGAACAGGTGAGAATTTGAGTTTTGCTTGACGGATTTGTGACACCCACCACCACCACTTGTTAGTAGTCTGTAGGATCATATTCTTGTGTGTTTCTATTGCTGCTAACCATGGCAGGATCACAAGCCGACGAGATTGATTGGGAGAACATGACGAACAAGGAGTTGCATGATAAATTTCAGCAAATGATGAGTGGCCAGGTGGGAGATGTGCTAAACAGATTTGAAGAGGCCATGGAGAAGATAGATGGAATGGAGAAGTCGTTCGAGACAAAGCTGGATAACAAGTTTAATGAATTTCTCACGCGTCTTCCCCCACCACCACCGGCTGCACCTATCGCACACCTACAATGACAACAACAATGCCGAATCAGTTCGGATGAGCGAAGCGTGTTCCTATTGTGGATGGTCAAACTTCTGGAGCTGTTGTACGTATTGTTGATGCTTCTTTGGCTCCTGCTACTACTGCTGCTGGTGCCGAGGAGGATGACGATTATGCGGGCGATTACGAGGATGAGGTTGATCAAAATCAGAACTACGTGCAACCACCAGCACCAGGTCGTCCACATGCATATAATCGCAACGGTGGGGCTGCACCACCAGCTCAGGTACGAGATCCTGACCATCTCCCCAAACTAAAATTGAATATTCCACCTTTTGAGGGTAGATATGTTCCTGATATATATCTTACTTGGGAGTTAGAAACTGAACAACGTTTTACATGTTTACAATACCCCGAGGAGAGACGTGTTGCTGCTGCACTTTCTGCTTTCACTAGTTTTGCTTGTGTGTGGTGGTGTGAACATCGTAGATTATATCCACATAATATTCCTACTACTTGGGCTGCTTTGAAAACTGATATGCGTACTCGTTGGGTTCCACCATATTATCAACGTGAATTACTTCAAAAATTGCAGCGTTTAAGACAAGGAAAAATGTCGGGACCCCGATTCTAGGTCACACCGATCTAGCCTGTAACACCTCATATCAATTTGCGGCCTCACGCACGGTATCCCCACGGGTGTCGCCTTACCATGGCCGGGACCGTTTGCGCCTTTTGGCTCACGTATATGATAATGTCGCTAGCATCCATATGACAGAGAACCCGGGCCGACATGGCTAGTCGTGAACCCAGAGCGACACTAACGTATGGGGACAGGCATACATGAATCAACATCGAACATGTCGGTCAGCAGCGTGCGAATCCGGGCTGTAGCACTGGCTAACCGGACTCCGGGAACCCGGGCTGTAGCAGGCTAGGCAGGACTCCGGATGTCACCGCGTGACATTTCCCCGAAGGGACAGACACAGGAACGAAGTGAATCACATGCCGGCCAGTCAAGTGTTCCGGAGCAGTAGTGCTGGGCTAGCAGGACTCCGGTGAACCGGGCTGTAGCGGACTACTATGGCTCGAGGAGGCACTAGACTACATTTCCCCATAAGAGAGGCTACCAAGGATAAACAACTAGGTTGTCGAATCCCACACATACCAAGCATTTCAATCATACACACAATATGCTCGATATGTGCAAATACAACATGGCATCACAACAAGACTCTACGACTCAGAGTATTTATTCATTAGGCTCCGAAGAGCCAGATATTACAAACATGGGTCTCATGACCCAACATTCAGAGCATACAAGTCAGAGCACATGCGGAAGCTTAACATGTCTGAGTACAGACATCTACAAATGAAAAAGGCTGAGAAGCCTGACTATTTACTAGATCCTGCCGAGGGCACAAGATCGTAGCTGAGGTATCAAGCTAAACGTCGAAGTCCACACGGAACTACTAGCGAGACTGACGTCTCTCTGCAAAACATAAAATAAGCAAACGTGAGTACAAATGTACTCAGCAAGACTTACATCAGAACTATCTACATATGCATCGGTATCAACAAAGGGGGTGGTGGAGTTTAACTGCAGCAAGCCAGCTTTGACTCGGTGGCTATCCTGACTACGACTGCAAGTAACTCTTTTGAGGTGGCGCACACGAGTCCACATATTCACCATATCAATACTCCACTATGGATCCGCTCCCGTCTCCCTACGAGAACGCCATCCATAGCACTCACGCTTATCTTGCGCATTTTAAAGTATCCACTTTCACTTGTCTATGAACTGTTATAGGCAACCCAGAAGTCCATTTCCGCGGACACGGCTATTCGAATAGATCATATTAACCCTGCAGGGGTGTACTTCGTCACACACGCTCTCGCCACTTACCACCATGTACACGTCGTGTACCTCGGCAACCTTCAAGCGGAAGCCTGGCGAGGGAGTCGGCCACAGCCTACCTAAACACTCAAGTCTCTAGTCCAGGTTTATCGCCTATTCAGGTTCCATCCGCAGGGAGTCCGGCCGAGGTTTCCACATACGGCCCCGAACGATGTGTGCAGGGTTCCCGAGACACCAAACGGGCGCCCGGTACACCGTGCCACGTGCCTACCGCATCACAGCCCACCCCTCGGTCAGCGCTGTCCACGGCCTCCAGCATACTACAAACACCAGAAACTACTTGCAACTCCTGGACAGAGGACAAGGGTGATTAAGAAGCCGAGAGGGTCCATTGGTTTCGGGCCCAATGCGTGGTAGTAACTGTATCATGGATCACAAACACAGAACTCAGTTCCTGAGGACGGCTTCAATGAGACAACCCACCATGTACTCCTACATGGCCTCTCACCGCTACCTTTACCAAATCGTGTTCACACACTTAGCTCACACACAGTAGGACATGTTCATCACCATTCCAATTCATCCCCGATGAATCAGACCCGACTCAACTCTAAGCAGTAGCAGGCATGACAAACAAGCATGAATGAGTAGGCACATCAGGGCTCAAACAACTCCTACTCATGCTAGTGGGTTTCATCTATTTACTGTGGCAATGACAGGTCATGCAGAGGAAAAGGGGTTCAACTACCGCAACATGTAACAGTTGAATCGATGTTGTCCTAATGCAGTAGAAGAGAGCAGGAGCGAGAGAATGGGATTGTATCGGAATGAACAAGGGGGTTTGCTTGCCTGGCACTTCTGAAGATATTATAGTTCTTCATCGGTGTCATCGAACTCATCGTCGGAATCACGGCTATCGAGAGGGGACAATCACCGGCAAACAAAGAAGAACACAATCAATGCAATGCACAATATGATGCATGATCATGACATGGCAATATGACGTGATTTGGCCTAATGTAACTAGCAACAGAAAGGTTTGGGTTGATTTGAACTCAAGGTTCAAATTCAAATTCAAACTATGAATTCAAATAGTGCATTATCATGTTTTCACCTATACAGCAGGTATAACTTAGTTTGACATGCATGGAAATGATACAGATGGATAGATTGCATTTTTCTGATCATTTTTCATATATAAATTATTTCATTCTGAGCTACGGTTGATTTTATATGATTTTTAGAAGTTTATACTATTTTCTGGAATTTCCTGATTAAAAATAAATCCAGAAAATGTAATACTGCGTCAGCCTGACGTCATCACTGCGTCAGCGAGTCAACGGGCTGGCCAGGGTCAAACCTGACCAGTGGGGTCCCACTGGTCGGTGTCACGGTGCTAGTTAGGGTCACTGACATGTGGACCCAGTCAATGGCCACGTCAGCATGGTCAACGCTGACGCGTGGGGCCACTGTGATTAGTTAAAACTAAATAGAAACTAATCTATGTTTAATTAGTCAGTGGGGCCCTGCTGTCAGTGTCACTAGGTGTTGACTAAGTGCGTCATTAGCCCTAACTAATCTGCCACGTCACCCTCGCCGGGGTTACGCCGGCGGCGACCAAAACGCGGCGGAGGCGCACTGGAGTGACTCGGGTTTCGCCTACAGGCCACCGTTTGACGCGCGGACGGGCGCGTTTGAAAGAGGGAAGCGAGGCGCATCTGTGGGTGGCCGTGGTTCGAGTGGGGGTGGACGGAGTCAACGGCGGCGAGCTCTTTTGCGGCCGCCGGAGTTCGGGTTAGCACGGGGGCGGCGTTAGGGAGCATGACAGGGGGTGCGGAGGGGTGCTATGGCCTCCTGGGGGTGCACTGAGCACGGCTACGTGCTCGGTTTAAACGGAGGCGAACCAAAACGACGACGGCGTCAAGTCCGGCGCCGGTGAGGTCTCGGTCTCGACGGAAACGAAGGCTACGCTGAGCTAATGGACATGGGAGAAGGGGGAATCGGTAGAGGAGCTCACGGCGAGTGCAGAGGTGGCCTCGGCGTGCCCGGGGAAGCACCGGAGCGAGCGGGGCGGCGAGAGGGATCTCCGGCGTTGGGAGGTTGAAGACGACGACGTGGAGACACTCGGGGCGTCCGGCGTTGCACAGCTCGACGAGGAGGAAGAGGGATACTAGGCGGAGCTCTTGGGCATCTCAGGGCGTCGCCGGGATGGCGGTGTCCGCGGTGGTGGCGAGCGGCGGCGACGGAGGCGTTCGGGCGGGAAGAACAGAGGAGGGGGAGAGCGTTCGGGGAGAGTGAGAGAGAGCCGGATGGCTCTGGGGGTCGCGTGGCATCGTCCAGACGCGTCGAGGCGGAGCCAGGCAGGCAGGGAGGGAGGAGGTGGCCGCGGCGTGTAGCGGCGCGCGTCGGGCACGCGCCCTCGCCTACTGGCGCGAGGAGGAAGGCGACAGGAGAGCGCCTGGTGGGCTGGGCCGCCAGCTGGGCCGGCGAGGTGGGCTGCACAGTAGGTAGGTCCAGGTAACTTTCTCTCCCTCTTCTGCTTTCTAATTTGTTTTTGTTTTTTCTAATATTCTGTAGTCTTTAGGGCTTTATTAAAAATACTTAGACACTTCCAAAAATCATGAAACTACTCATGATCACTGTTGGGAATATATCCTACAGTAAACATTTTAGTTTATGATTATTTGAGCATTTAAAATATTTAATAGCATTTAAATGCCCAAATGCAAATAGAGTATGATTTAATCCAGAGCCCAAATATGACATGGAAAGATGTGCATCACCTCTGGTTACTGTTTCCAGCATTTTCCAAGAATGATGAACATTTTTGAAAGCCATTTGGATTTACTGGAAATATTTTGGTTGAACCTAGTGAATTCCTTTAATGCTAGGGTTTAGGCAATCCCCATTTCAAGTTTCTTTCAAAATTAAACATGATGACATGAGGAACAAGCAAAAGTCAAACAAGGGCTGATCTGGGGCTGTGACAGCTCACCCCCACTAAACAAGAATCTCGTCCCGAGATTCAAGACGTGAGGTAAGAAGACAGAGGGTACACAAAGCTAACACGATCTTCATGATCCAATTGCTCTTCGCGAAGATGTTGATCCGTTGCTTCAATTAACGTTGACGTCTTTGCTTTCGAGATCTTCATCCGACACGATGACGACAAGGGAAACTCTATAGAAATCGATCTCCTTAAAGATCGAGCAACTCACGATCAACTCACGGAATGCGACGTTGAGTATCTCTTGAGCTGAGACTCAACACATACATCGAGAGAGGGATGAAGTGAAACAGAGAACGAAGATTCAAGTTGATAAACACAATTCCACGTTGAATAAGACGGTGCATGGTTTCAAAGTAGCGAGGAGATAATTGCCATGATTCTATAACAGGGCACCTTGGGGAAGGTGACTCGTAGAACTATTCCTTAAGTGGCAAAAAGAATTACTTTTGATCCTAAGATCATTGAAACTCTTTATGCCAGCCTAGGGCAATCACAAACGATCGTTCGAGGGAGTTCGGGAGAACGACACACTCGGGCTAGGATGGACGATGTGGAATACCTTGTTGAAGACAACGAAATGGATGATTTTTTTATATATCATCGGAAATGAATGGACTTATGGTAAGACCACTTGAAGATGATCTTGATCAGTAATTACTGAGAAGGGTAGTCCATAGTAGGACGGCACAATGACGGTGCAAGCTGGGAACATAATGCAAATGCTGGAATGATTTTAGTAACAGGGGAGAAGCTCAACAGTAGAGGGTGAATCCACTGTTTGAAAGGTTATAGCATAATCGAGGAAACTGGGGCAATCCCAGTTGGTGCCGGTGAAAACACCTAGCGCTTGTGCGTGCTCTCAAGAACTTGAGCATTTCCATATTCATCAAGGTTTTACCAACATCCGTGTCGAGGATCCTGGCAACACATCATACTACCATGATGAATGGTGATGGAGGATGCAGGTGCAAAGGAGGACAACACTTTCTCAGATTTTTCCTTAGCAATGCCAAAGAAGCAGATCTGGATGATCGACCGAGAGACATTTAGCACTCCGCTTCTAATGTTCTCCTTGATGTGCTAGCGTAACCCATTTATTGATATGGTTTGGTATCTAGAACATCAAGTAAAAGGTCGGACTTCGGGAGCACAAGAATCCATAAGGAATAACTACGGAAGTAAATCCTACGAAATCCTTATGGGGAGGTGGCCAACTTCCTCAATCAAGATACTACAATAATAGGCCTTCCGGCTGGATGTGTTGGCCACGACATCCACTTTACCGGTTATCGAGAGGGCAATATTATAATTCTTGGGAAATGTTCCAACCATCATATCTGCCTGAGATTCAGATCTAGTTGGTTTCAGTATATTCCAGACTCATCAAGTCTAGAAGGAAAAATGAAGGTTTGCAACACAAATCGACGAGATGACGTTGCGAGATTCTCAGGGGATGAACTACGATAGCAAGCTCCAAAACACGAGCTGGTTCTGCTACAAACATGTGAACACGCTGTCCCAGACAAGCATGACCACATAGTAGTCTTAGAGTAAAACACTACCGAGTTCTGATTAGGAGCCATCATTGCGGAGAGCGAAGTCATGCGCATGTACCTTTGGGTCCTTAAGGAATAGCACTTAAGAACTTCTTTTCCTTGAACAAATCAATCAGTGGCTTGGTGTGCTAGGGATTCATATAGAACGAAGGTTGCAAGTCTCCAGACCAAAGAATACTTCGCACGTATGCATGACTGACTTGGGATGATTCCAGAGGAAGCGAAACAAACTTTCTCAAGTTCACGGCGGCAACTTGCATCATATGCACGTGAACTAGAGGAAGTCACTTCTTCCATCAAAACATAAACTTCATGAGCTAACACGAGGAAGATGCTTTCAAAAGTTTCCAACGCTAACTTAGATGTTCAACCAAATCATGGAGGAGATAAGGATGTTGTCGATGGGCTCAACAACAAACCATCTAGGCTTCCATATAGATGGAATTCCACAATTAAGTGAACACGGTGATAGCATTGGTCAGACCAAAAGATGTAATGGTGTATGCTCGAGGAATCAACCACGGGTAAGACAACATCACGAACATCATTGGTTCTGATTTGATTTGATGATAGCCCATACCCAAATCAAAGTTTGGTTAAGCTGATAGGTCCATTAATTGATCACGAGGACCAATCGATGAAGAAATCATCTTTCTACAACACACAACACAAGATATCCCTTTGGAAATGAACTAAGTTAGACAAGTTTTTATCTTCCAACTCTCCAAGTTGTTGTTTAGCTTGACCAACTAGCTCAGGGGTATCCAACACAGGTTCTTGGAGAATGGGTGGTTTGGAGGAAAACCAACATGATCACGAACTCAACATAGCGGTCAGGTGACAACCTGGTAATACATCCGAGAAGATATTCGGAACATCACGAACCACCGACATGTTGTTAAGATCGAGAACAATCTTGCTTTTCAGGGCAAGACGATATGACCGAATAAGCAAGGACTAACACTATCCTAACTCATTGATCGAGAAGTACACCGGGAATATGGACTAGGTAGCACGATCAACCTCAGGATGGTGATTCAATAACCAACACGCTAAGGATGAAATTATTGTCCTTTAACTACCAAGCAACAGAGTTGCTAGGAGTATTGATTTCACACATCACAGTTCGCTTGTCGGTATTCCGGTTATAATAACACGGAGACCGAGGAATGAACGATGATGGCGAGGAGTATCACTTAATCAAGAATTCATAAGAGGTGGTGCAATTCTCATGACAATTCTGACATAAAGGGGGTAATACTCCGAGGTAGAACAGAACAAAAGCTGGTTAGGCATTTGATCTGCGGAATACAACTACTTTGACCCAATCCCAGAGATGGACGAGGTACTGGAGTTTGTTTCTCTTAGTCATTCCGGATTAGAATGGCTTGACAGACCCCAAGAATAATAGGCATCGATAACACAAATGCACAATTACTCCCGACTATTAATTGATAGATGAGGGCCAGAAAATAACTAAAGAGGGACAACCCAAAGGAACATATGGTTTTCTGAGTTGTGGATGCATAGATTAGTATGTCGAACCAAGTCCAACAAGTTTCTTCTAGATAACCCATGCAGAAAGGTAGGACTGGCAGAGTCACAATGTAGAATGGAGAACTCATTAAGAGCACTCTGGTCGTGACCTTTTGGTTCAGAAGAACTCCTGCCAAGAATGGTTCATGGTATTTGGAAGAACGATATACCACGGACCTCGAGGACTAATGCAAAGGTTACTAATAACCTAAAGGAACGAGCAAACACTAGCTACACGAGGTAAGTAGAGTGAATCTTGGGTTCAAGAACCCAGAAATAGAATGCCTACTAACTAAATGGCATCACGGGATGCTTTCAGGAATGATGGCCAGAATCATCACACTGGGACACACAACATGGCTAGGTTACTAGATGATCCCCTAAGACACCTAGGGTCATAATAATAACTCCAACATATATGTCGAGGCAATAGAGTACCTCAACTCAGCAATTAGTGTGATTAACCTGGCCTAAAGGAACATCGAGAACGGAAAGAAGGGATTTGCAAATGCATCAGATTATTTAGAAGCCTGGGATGACTCGGATAGCATAACGACTGTAAATGCTCAAAAATACTTGAGACATCCTGCAAAATAGTGGCATGACCACTCAACATCACAATATAAACTTCCGGGATCAATGGTCAACGTACGGAAGTAGTAGGAACCGAACTGAGGCTTAAATCCATCAATCCTACGAGTCTACGGATTAGTAACACGTGATCCTGATAGAAAGATGAGAAGCCTAGTTCTTAATCCCCGTAGAAGAGAAGAGGATGACTCAGATCAGAAGGGCATAAGGTAAAGGAGTAAAAAGAGCCTTACGTTCCCTTCCACAATCAATTCCCTTATATAACTAAAGCATTTCTAGACTCAACTTCGACCAGTTTGGCTTGGTAATCCTACAGGCAGTCAGGCTCTGATACCAACGCTGTCGGGACCCCGATTCTAGGTCACACCGATCTAGCCTGTAACACCTCATATCACTTTGCGGCCTCACGCACGGTATCCCCACGGGTGTCGCCTTACCATGGCCGGGACCGTTTGCGCCTTTTGGCTCACGTATATGATAATGTCGCTAGCATCCATATGACAGAGAACCCGGGCCGACATGGCTAGTCGTGAACCCAGAGCGGCACTAACGTATGGGGACAGGCATACATGAATCAACATCGAACATGTCGGTCAGCAGCGTGCGAATCCGGGCTGTAGCACTGGCTAACAGGACTCCGGGAACCCGGGCTGTAGCAGGCTAGGCAGGACTCCGGATGTCACCGCGTGACATTTCCCCGAAGGGACAGACACAGGAACGAAGTGAATCACATGCCGGCCAGTCAAGTGTTCCGGAGCAGTAGTGCTGGGCTAGCAGGACTCCGGTGAACCGGGCTGTAGCGGACTACTATGGCTCGAGGAGGCACTAGACTACATTTCCCCATAAGAGAGGCTACCAAGGATAAACAACTAGGTTGTCGAATCCCACACATACCAAGCATTTCAATCATACACACAATATGCTCGATATGTGCAAATACAACATGGCATCACAACAAGACTCTACGACTCAGAGTATTTATTCATTAGGCTCCGAAGAGCCAGATATTACAAACATGGGTCTCATGACCCAACATTCAGAGCATACAAGTCAGAGCACATGCGGAAGCTTAACATGTCTGAGTACAGACATCTACAAATGAAAAAGGCTGAGAAGCCTGACTATTTACTAGATCCTGCCGAGGGCACAAGATCGTAGCTGAGGTATCAAGCTAAACGTCGAAGTCCACACGGAACTACTAGCGAGACTGACGTCTCTCTGCAAAACATAAAATAAGCAAACGTGAGTACAAATGTACTCAGCAAGACTTACATCAGAACTATCTACATATGCATCGGTATCAACAAAGGGGGTGGTGGAGTTTAACTGCAGCAAGCCAGCTTTGACTCGGTGGCTATCCTGACTACGACTGCAAGTAACTCTTTTGAGGTGGCGCACACGAGTCCACATATTCACCATATCAATACTCCACTATGGATCCGCTCCCGTCTCCCTACGAGAACGCCATCCATAGCACTCACGCTTATCTTGCGCATTTTAAAGTATCCACTTTCACTTGTCTATGAACTGTTATAGGCAACCCAGAAGTCCATTTCCGCGGACACGGCTATTCGAATAGATCATATTAACCCTGCAGGGGTGTACTTCGTCACACACGCTCTCGCCACTTACCACCATGTACACGTCGTGTACCTCGGCAACCTTCAAGCGGAAGCCTGGCGAGGGAGTCGGCCACAGCCTACCTAAACACTCAAGTCTCTAGTCCAGGTTTATCGCCTATTCAGGTTCCATCCGCAGGGAGTCCGGCCGAGGTTTCCACATACGGCCCCGAACGATGTGTGCAGGGTTCCCGAGACACCAAACGGGCGCCCGGTACACCGTGCCACGTGCCTACCGCATCACAGCCCACCCCTCGGTCAGCGCTGTCCACGGCCTCCAGCATACTACAAACACCAGAAACTACTTGCAACTCCTGGACAGAGGACAAGGGTGATTAAGAAGCCGAGAGGGTCCATTGGTTTCGGGCCCAATGCGTGGTAGTAACTGTATCATGGATCACAAACACAGAACTCAGTTCCTGAGGACGGCTTCAATGAGACAACCCACCATGTACTCCTACATGGCCTCTCACCGCTACCTTTACCAAATCGTGTTCACACACTTAGCTCACACACAGTAGGACATGTTCATCACCATTCCAATTCATCCCCGATGAATCAGACCCGACTCAACTCTAAGCAGTAGCAGGCATGACAAACAAGCATGAATGAGTAGGCACATCAGGGCTCAAACAACTCCTACTCATGCTAGTGGGTTTCATCTATTTACTGTGGCAATGACAGGTCATGCAGAGGAAAAGGGGTTCAACTACCGCAACATGTAACAGTTGAATCGATGTTGTCCTAATGCAGTAGAAGAGAGCAGGAGCGAGAGAATGGGATTGTATCGGAATGAACAAGGGGGTTTGCTTGCCTGGCACTTCTGAAGATATTATAGTTCTTCATCGGTGTCATCGAACTCATCGTCGGAATCACGGCTATCGAGAGGGGACAATCACCGGCAAACAAAGAAGAACACAATCAATGCAATGCACAATATGATGCATGATCATGACATGGCAATATGACGTGATTTGGCCTAATGTAACTAGCAACAGAAAGGTTTGGGTTGATTTGAACTCAAGGTTCAAATTCAAATTCAAACTATGAATTCAAATAGTGCATTATCATGTTTTCACCTATACAGCAGGTATAACTTAGTTTGACATGCATGGAAATGATACAGATGGATAGATTGCATTTTTCTGATCATTTTTCATATATAAATTATTTCATTCTGAGCTACGGTTGATTTTATATGATTTTTAGAAGTTTATACTATTTTCTGGAATTTCCTGATTAAAAATAAATCCAGAAAATGTAATACTGCGTCAGCCTGACGTCATCACTGCGTCAGCGAGTCAACGGGCTGGCCAGGGTCAAACCTGACCAGTGGGGTCCCACTGGTCGGTGTCACGGTGCTAGTTAGGGTCACTGACATGTGGACCCAGTCAATGGCCACGTCAGCATGGTCAACGCTGACGCGTGGGGCCACTGTGATTAGTTAAAACTAAATAGAAACTAATCTATGTTTAATTAGTCAGTGGGGCCCTGCTGTCAGTGTCACTAGGTGTTGACTAAGTGCGTCATTAGCCCTAACTAATCTGCCACGTCACCCTCGCCGGGGTTACGCCGGCGGCGACCAAAACGCGGCGGAGGCGCACTGGAGTGACTCGGGTTTCGCCTACAGGCCACCGTTTGACGCGCGGACGGGCGCGTTTGAAAGAGGGAAGCGAGGCGCATCTGTGGGTGGCCGTGGTTCGAGTGGGGGTGGACGGAGTCAACGGCGGCGAGCTCTTTTGCGGCCGCCGGAGTTCGGGTTAGCACGGGGGCGGCGTTAGGGAGCATGACAGGGGGTGCGGAGGGGTGCTATGGCCTCCTGGGGGTGCACTGAGCACGGCTACGTGCTCGGTTTAAACGGAGGCGAACCAAAACGACGACGGCGTCAAGTCCGGCGCCGGTGAGGTCTCGGTCTCGACGGAAACGAAGGCTACGCTGAGCTAATGGACATGGGAGAAGGGGGAATCGGTAGAGGAGCTCACGGCGAGTGCAGAGGTGGCCTCGGCGTGCCCGGGGAAGCACCGGAGCGAGCGGGGCGGCGAGAGGGATCTCCGGCGTTGGGAGGTTGAAGACGACGACGTGGAGACACTCGGGGCGTCCGGCGTTGCACAGCTCGACGAGGAGGAAGAGGGATACTAGGCGGAGCTCTTGGGCATCTCAGGGCGTCGCCGGGATGGCGGTGTCCGCGGTGGTGGCGAGCGGCGGCGACGGAGGCGTTCGGGCGGGAAGAACAGAGGAGGGGGAGAGCGTTCGGGGGAGAGTGAGAGAGAGCCGGATGGCTCTGGGGGTCGCGTGGCATCGTCCAGACGCGTCGAGGCGGAGCCAGGCAGGCAGGGAGGGAGGAGGTGGCCGCGGCGTGTAGCGGCGCGCGTCGGGCACGCGCCCTCGCCTACTGGCGCGAGGAGGAAGGCGACAGGAGAGCGCCTGGTGGGCTGGGCCGCCAGCTGGGCCGGCGAGGTGGGCTGCACAGTAGGTAGGTCCAGGTAACTTTCTCTCCCTCTTCTGCTTTCTAATTTGTTTTTGTTTTTTCTAATATTCTGTAGTCTTTAGGGCTTTATTAAAAATACTTAGACACTTCCAAAAATCATGAAACTACTCATGATCACTGTTGGGAATATATCCTACAGTAAACATTTTAGTTTATGATTATTTGAGCATTTAAAATATTTAATAGCATTTAAATGCCCAAATGCAAATAGAGTATGATTTAATCCAGAGCCCAAATATGACATGGAAAGATGTGCATCACCTCTGGTTACTGTTTCCAGCATTTTCCAAGAATGATGAACATTTTTGAAAGCCATTTGGATTTACTGGAAATATTTTGGTTGAACCTAATGAATTCCTTTAATGCTAGGGTTTAGGCAATCCCCATTTCAAGTTTCTTTCAAAATTAAACATGATGACATGAGGAACAAGCAAAAGTCAAACAAGGGCTGATCTGGGGCTGTGACAAAAAAATTCTGTAGAGGAATATTATCAGGAATTACAAACTGGCATGATTAGATGTGGTATTGTTGAGGATAATGAAGATATGCTTGCACATTTTATGGGTGGATTAAATAGAGAGATTCGGACCATTCTAGAGTATAAGGAGTATAATAATATCACTCGTTTATTCCATCTTGCTTGTAAAGCTGAAAGTGAAGTGCATGATCGACAGGCATTGGCGCGAACTAACTTTTCTGTAGGTCGACCTTCATCATGGACACCACGTGCATCCTCTACTTCCACTGCACCATCTCCTTCATCAGGTGCCACCTCCAGCCGTGATACTAGAAAGCAGGCACAACCACCAATATCTGCCAAGAGCACACCTGCCGGGCCTGCACAAAGCTCTTCTTCTTCCATGGCATCAACATGGCACACAAGTGATATTATTTGTCGTCGTTGTAAGGGAACAGGACATTATGCGAGAGAATGCAAATCTCAGCGTGTTATGATTGCTACTGAGGATGGTGGGTATGAGTCTGCTAGTGACTATGATGAGGAGACTTTGGCTCTTATTACACGTGAAGTACACGGTGGAGATGATTCTGATCATGAGACGCAATATATGGCTCCTGAAGACGCTGACAGGTATGATTGTTTAGTTGCTCAACGTGTTTTGAGTGTGCAGGTCACACAAGCTGAGCAAAATCAGAGGCATAATTTGTTCCATACAAAGGGAGTTGTGAAGGAACGTTCTGTTCACGTCATCATAGATGGAGGGAGCTACAACAACTTGGCTAGCATGGAGATGGTGGAGAAGCTATCTCTCACCACAAGACCACATCCACATCCTTACTACATCCAATGGTTCAACAACAGCGGCAAGGTTAAGGTAACACGTACTGTTCGTGTGCATTTTAGTATCTCTATGTTGATTATGTTGATTGTGATGTGGTACCTATGCAAGCATGTTCCTTATTACTTGGTAGACCATGGCAATTTGATAAAAATTCTGTACACCATGGTAGAAACAATCAGTATACTCTTGTTCATAAGGATAAAAATATTACTTTTCTTCCTATGACTCCTGATTCCATTTTGAAAGATGATATTAATAGAGCTAATAAAGCAAAACAGGAGAAAAATAAGAGTGAAAATCAGATTGTGGCAAAAGAATTTAAGCAACAAATGAAGCCTAATAATAAACCATCTAGTGTTGCTTCTGAAATTAAATTGAAAAGTTCATGTTTACTTGCCACCAAATCTGATATTGATGAGCTAGATTTTAGCAAATCTGTTTGCTATGCTTTTGTGTGCAAAGAGGCATTATTTTCATTCGAGGACGTCCTTCCTCTTTGCCCCCAGTTGTCATTAACATTTTACAGGAGTTCGTTGACGTCTTCCCACAAGACGTGCCACCGAGATTAGCACCTATTCGAGGGATTGAGCATCAAATTGACTTAATTCTTGGTGCATCGCTACCCAACCATGCACCATACCGTACCAATCCAGAGGAGACAAAGGAGATTATGTGTCAACTACAGGAGCTGCTCGACTAAGGTTATATACGCGAATCTCTTAGTCCTTGTGAAGTTCCTATTATACTAGTGCCTAAAAAGGATGGTACGTCACGTATGTGTGTTGATTGTAGAGGCATTAATAATATTACTATTCGTTATCGTCATCCTATTCCTAGGCTAGATGATATGCTTGCTGAATTGAGTGGCTCTGCAATATTCTCCAAAGTTGATTTGCGTAGTGGATACCATCAAATTCGTATGAAATTGGGAGATGAATGGAAAACAACGTTTAAAACTAAGTTTGGTTTTTATGAGTGGTTAGTCATGCCTTTTGGGTTAACTAATGCACCTAGTACTTTCATGAGACTAATGAATGAAGTTTTACGTGCTTTCATTGGACGATTTGTGGTAGTCTATTTTGATGATATACTGATTTATAGCAAATCTTTGGAAGCACATTTGGAACATTTACGTGCTGTTTTTATTGCTCTACGTGATGCACATTTGTTTGGTAACCTTGGGAAGTGCACCTTTTGCACCGACTGAGTATCTTTTCTTGGCTATGTTTTTACTCCACAGGGAATTGAAGTTGATAAAGCCAAGATTGATGCTATTGAGAGTTGGCCGCAGCCCAAAACGGTTGCACAAGTGAGGAATTTTCTTGGACCCGCTGGTTTCTATAGGCGTTTTGTGAGAGATTTTAGCACCATTGGTGCACCTCTCAATGAGCTTACAAAGAAGGATGTGCCTTTTGTTTGGGGTACCGCACAGGAAGAAGCCTTCACGGTATTGAAAGATAAGTTGGCACATGCTCCTTTACTCCAACTTCCTGATTTTAATAAGACTTTTGAGCTTGAATGTGATGCTAGTGGAATTGGATTAGGAGGTGTGTCATTACAAGATGGCAAACCTGTTGCATACTTTTCTGAAAAATTGAGTGGGCCTAGTCTGAATTATCACACTTATGATAAAAAATTATATGCTCTTGTTCGGACTTTAGAGACATGGCAACATTATTTATGGCCCAAAGAATTTGTTATACATTCTGATCATGAACCTTTGAAACATATTAAAAGTCAAGCTAAACTGAATCGTAGACATGCTAAATGGGTTGAATTCATTGAGACTTTCCCTTATGTCATTAAACTCAAGAAGGGTAAAGAAAATGTTATTGCCGATGCATTGTCTCGTCACTATACTATGCTTTCACAACTTGACTTCAAAATATTTGGTTTGGAGACCATCAAAGATCAATATGTGCATGATGCTGATTTTAAAGATGTAATGCAGAATTGTAAAGAAGGAAGAACATGGAACAAGTTCGTTATTAATGATGGATTTGTGTTCCGTGCTAACAAGCCATGCATTCCAGCTAGCTCTGTTCGTCTTTTGTTGTTGCAGGAGGCGCATGGAGGAGGATTAATGGGACATTTTGGCGTGAAGAAGACGGAGGATGGACTTGCTACACATTTCTTTTGGCCGAAGAAGAGATGGGATGTTGAGCGTTTTGTTGCTCGCTGCACTACATGTCAAAAAGCTAAGTCACGACTCAATCCTCATGGTTTATATATGCCTTTGCCTGTACCTAGTGTTCCTTGGGAGGATATATCTATTGACTTTGTTTTAGGTTTACCTCGAACAAAGAAGGGGAGGGATAGCAGATTTGTGGTCATGGATAGATTCTCGAAAATGGCACACTTTATACCATGTCATAAAAGCGATGATACTGTTAATGTTGCTGATTTGTTATTTCGTGAAATTATTCGCTTGCATGGTGTGCCAAATACTATTGTTTTAGATCGTGATACTAAATTTCTTAGCCACTTTTGGAGATGTTTATGGGCTAAGTTGGGGACTAAACTGCTTTTTAGTACTACTTGTCACCCCCAAACTGATGGTCAAACTGAAGTAGTCAATAGAACATTGTCTACCATGCTTAGGGTTGTTTTGAAGAATAATAAGAAAATGTGGGAAGAATGCTTGCCTCATATTGAATTTGCTTATAATTGTTCGTTGCATTCTACTACTAAGATGTGCCCTTTTGAAATTGTGTATGGTTTCCTACCTCGTGCACCCATTGATTTGTTGCCTCTTCCATCTTCGGAGAAGGTTAACTTTGATGCTAAACAACGTGCTGAATTGGTCTTAAAAATGCATGAGTTAACTAAGGAAAACATTGAGCGTATGAATGCTAAATATAAACTTGCTGGAGATAAGGGCAGAAAACGTGTTGTCCATAATGAGTGCATGAAGCCTTGGACGAAATATACAAGATGCTACTTCATAAATTTTGTCCAGAGGCTATTTTAGGTGCTGCGTCACCTTATAATTGGGCCAGGCCCATGTAATATTGAAAGACATAGTATAGGCTGTTTTTAGAGTCCGTATGTGTGGGGAAACAAGAGATAGGGTCGGTTTCGGACCCCTTCCCCAAGGGCCACGAAATCCCCCCCCCCCTTCCTCCATATATACAGCCCTTAGGGCACCGTTTAGACTTAGGGTTTTGTTTAGATTAAAGTTCGCCATAGCTGCAACTTTGCATACTTCGTTTGTGTTCAACGACCAGACAAAGGCGTCACAGAACCCCACCTTGATGAATAAAGCTTTCCTCTTATATTCGCAATATCCAGATTGCAATCTTAGTTTCTTGCTTGTTCTTTGTTTGCCTGCAGGAAACAGACCTTTGTGGTCAGGTTGATCGTGCTCCGGCGTGGTCAATAACCTCTCGGAGTTGGTTTAGCAATTGCTAAGGCGCGACATCCTCGCATGTTCGTAGTCGGATCGTCAAAGTCGACTTCCTCCAAAACGATAGCCACAATCTCATCGAAAGACGAGACACCTTTGCCTCTATCACCAACAACAAGAGAGAGGTAGTACGACCAAGGTGGATTATTCTTGGTCCGTTTTACGATCCATCTTGGTGAGATATATGCCTCTCTGGCCCGCCGACTGAAAGCGTGTGTGCGTGGGGGGGGGGGGGGTGCTACATCGCACTTTGCTAGGTGAACCTCGGTTGGGGGGGCATCCATTCATAGCTTAATTAGGATTCCCTTCACGGCGACACGAGGGGGGTGGGGGCTGCTAGCTACTTCGCACTTTGCTAGATGAACCTCGGTTGGGGGGACGGGGGCATGCTCATAGCTTAGGATTCCCTTCATGCCGACACGAGGGGGGCTGCTAGCTACTTCACACTTTGCTAGGTGAACATCGGTTGGGGGGGCATGTGCATTCATAGCTTAGGATTCCCTTCATGCCAACACGAGGGAGGGGTGGCTGCTACCTACTTTGCACTTTGCTAGGGTGAACCTCGGTTGGGGTGGGGGGGAGGGCATGCATTCATAGCTTAGGATTCCCTTCGTGCCGACACGAGGGAGGGGGTCTGCTAGCTACTTCGCACTTTGCTAGGTGAACCTCGGTTGGGGGGGGGGGCATGTGCATTCATAGCTTAGGATTCCCTTCGTGCCGACACGAGGGAGGGGTGGCTGCTAGCTACTTCGCACTTTGCTAGGGTGAACCTTGGTTGGGGGGGGAGGTCATGCATTAATAGCTTAGCTAGGATTCCCTTCGTGCCGACACAAGGGAGGGGGGCTGCTAGCTACTTCGCACTTTGCTAGGTGAACCTCGGTTTGGGGGGGCATGCTTTCATAGCTTAGGAATCCCTTCGTGCCGACACGAGGGAGGGGGGGCTGCTAGCTCTACTTCACACTTTGCTAGGTGAACCTCGGTTGGGGGGCATGCATTCATAGCTTAGGATTCCCTTCATGCCGACACGAGGGAGGGGGGCTGCTAGCTACTTCGCACTTTGCTAATGTGAACCTCGGTCGGGGGGGGGGGCATGCATTCATATATAGCTTAGGATTCCCTTCGTGCCGACACGAGGGAGGAGGGGGGCTGCTAGATACTTCGCACTTTGCTAGGTGAACCTCGGTTGAGGGGGAGGGAGCATGCATTCATAGCTTATGATTCCCTTCGTGCCGACACGAGGGGGGCAAGCAATACCGTGCGCTTTGCGAGAGAGGTGCCACATCGAAGTTGCATTTTGTATTTGAAAATCAAACCACCCTTTTGATACATAAATTTGGTCCACATGCAAGTGTGTTCGTGTTCTGACCCTCTCCCGCGTCTTTTTTCGCCAAATTTATGAACATTAGACAAGTCGGATGACGCAATAGACACGGTTCACTCAAACTAACTGTGTGCCACGCCGGTGCACCTGTCACGCACACATCCGCACAGTACATTGGGCTCCACGAGGCTCCCCCTCTCAAAAATATATGCCCGCTTCGAGGGTTTTTCTGTTTCATAACACACGGTTGTTATCTCCAGACAGCGTGCGATGTTTCTTGTTCCCAATCCCGCCTGCATCGAAAATATCTGCCCGCGTCGAGGGTTTTTCTTTTTCATAACACACGGTTGTTATCTCCGGACCGTGTGTGATGCACTATCATCAAAATTTTCAATAGCCCGGCATTTCACTCCCGAGTTTGACTCCCGTGTAGTAAAATTTTCAGTACCCATGTCATTTCCTCAAACACCCCGCGCCCCCCTCCACACACACACACACCCCAAAACCTCCTAGGGTGTGTGCACACACACACACACCCCTCCCTCACTCGAAACCCTAGAAAAGTCCCTGCCGCCGCAAAGCCTCCATTGTCAACATCTGCTGGTTTGCCCGTGCAGCTTACTCACCAATCTCCATACCCAGGCCGCCCTGAGTTTCTTAGATCATGCCTGCCAAACGCCCCCTTTCCCATAGATCCCCATCCCCATCCCCCACTCCAGAGCGTCGCAGCCTAAGCCCGGCTACGCTTCCCGTGGAGCTCGAGGAGCGACTGGCCCAAGAGAGGTGTATAGCGGTCTCTTCGCCCGACGTCACCGAGGAAGCTGATGACCATTACTGGGGGCAGACACTCAAGCAGCAGGCTAGAGTATGTGGGCATGTCTCGTCCGCTGGCTACGACATCGAGGTCATCGACAGCGACGCCCTGAGGTGGGCTGTGTCGCAGGTTAAGTGGCCCACCCCCAACCCCTCGGGTTCAACCGCCGTCGATCTCATCCATGGCCCCGCCGCTGATCTCCTCTGGCTAGCTGTCATCAATTTGCCATTCCACATCGCCATCGAGCCCCTTTTGTCATTTCTGAAGACACGTTCTGCGACACTGGCTTGGGATCCATATCTTCCAAGTCAGACCTCATCGACGGCGACCACGAGGAGGGCACCCTCTCCGGCTCTTCCAAGGGGAAAGAGCCCATCTGCTCTTCCAAGGGGAAATCGCCCGTCTGCGACATCAGGGAGGGCACCCTACAGCCGTGTTCTTCCAAGGGGAAGGAGCCCATCTGCGACAACATGGAGCGCATCCAGGGTCCATGCTCTTCCCACAAGAACGAGCCCATCTATGACAAGTGAGGAAACCCATGATTTGTTTATTTCAGTTGTTCACAATGTGATGCTCTATATGTGCAATTAATTACGGTGCAGTACATTTCATCAATCCAGTTTTAAATATACCTATAGGAATGCATATATTTGCTTGCTGTTAAGCCTGTTATGGCTAGCATATGGCTCTCTTAAAGTTTTTTGATTGTTTGGTTGTTTGTAGTTAGCATATGTTCAGTTTCAAATGCTATCTTTGGTTGTTCGTAGTACGCCTTGTTTATTCCAGTTATTCACAATGTGATGTTCTATATGTGCAAGTATGAACTGTGCAGTTCAATTTCATCAGTACCAGTTTCAACAATACCACTATGAATGACTACATTTGATTGCTGCATCTTGTAGTTAACACGCCTTTCCATTTTTATTTAACCATAACCACTGTACTTAGACCGGCACAATACCAGTTTGAATGACCATGTTTGCTTGTTGTTAAATGTTAGGCCTATTGCAGTTAGCACACCTTTCCACTTGTTTTGCTTTACTAGCGTGCTTAAACCTGCACACTGAAGCTATCTTTTGGAGATTATTTTGTCTGCCATGTGTAATTTTGGTTGATGTTTAGCCTGTTGTGCTTAACATGCTTCTTGATGTACCTACACAGGACAATTTTGGGAACGACTGTTGTTTTCCATCGAGGTTAGTTTCATCCCATGGCTTATATCTGCTCACTGTTCAGGATATCCGTAGCTGGTACCATATAGGCCGGCGGCTGATAAGGGACTAATCGGTGAATCGGACTTTTAACTGAATATATCTGCAACCCATTTTTCCTTAGGTTAACTAGGGCCATATGTAATATATCTGAGGCTACATAGCAACATGCACTGTACTTAATGTCTAAATATGCAATCCTAGGATACATAGCAACAAGGAAGAGTGTTACATTAATGTTCTAATGATGTCTAGATATACGTAGAAGAGCAGCAGCAACAACAACAACAACAACACAGCCTTGTTTGGATACTCAACTTAGCTAGAGGTTAGAGTTAGTTTCTAGCTCATTACTAACCCTGAACTAACTCCATCCAAAGAGTTCTTTGGATGGCAGGGTTAGATTGACAATAAATGCACTAGGAGAACTAGCTCCAATTAGCACCTCTTGGGTTGGATACTAGTTTTTTTGGGTGGGTTATAGATGCAACTAGCTCAAACTAGCCCTCATGTTTAGATATACTTTAGGGCTATTTGAGCCCGAACTAGCTCAAACTAACTGTAACCCGTGGATACAACAGGAGATAATTTGTAAGAATGAACTAAACTCCTTCCGGCCCATAATATAAGATGTTAATTCATCTAATATGTGAGTATATTGGATGTTATAAGATACTCCCTCCGTTCCTAAATATTTGTCTTTTTAGAGATTTCAAATGGACTACCACATACGGATGTATATAGACATATTATAAAAGAGTGTTGTACTACATCATTGTGCAATTGTTGTTTAGCTTCTAATATTAACTTGGTGCTTTTAGGTACATATGTCATTGGTAAAGATCCGCGTTTCGACCCTTTCTGCGTATGGGGCAATGAGATATCGATGAACCAGCATCAAGTGAGGAAGCTGATAAAGATTGTTAGTAAAATGGGTCCAAAGATGGCAATTAAACTATTTGTTTACACTTTATCCAAGACAACAGCGAACTGCAGGATGGTAAGTAAGAACTCTGCAGCCTTCTTTTTACTGCCCATAATGAGTTGTGTTAGATGACAATGTCTGAAATGTTATTCCTTTGCAGTGGTTGCCAAAGCAGTTTACTCAAGATTACCTCTCAAACTACATGATTGGTGGGCATGCAAAGGTTAAAGTATTTCTACCAAAACACGATGATTATCTAGATGTTTTCATGAGGACCGTGAAGGATGGGTGGTCGGCCATCACAAGGGGTTGGACTAGAGTCGTGCGTGCCTTCTGCATGGAGGAGGGCACAATATGGGCATTCCGCTTCACCTTGTTCAACAACCAGAATATATTTCGCCTCTTTCTTTACCGTCTTTAATAGTACAAGTATGAAACTGTGGTTCATCATTCTTTATTTGGTTCTTATGTAATTCTTGAACATATGTACCTATGAATCGAATAATGGATTGGCTGTTTGAACCTGATGGATATGAATAAAGTTGTAGCATACATTCAAATTAAAATCCAAATCCGGTACAATTTGGAAAAGCAGCAATTAAATTACGGTAAAATTACGCTCTCCAAGTTGTTACGGCACACACGGTTGCTAAAACACAAACGTTTGCGATATGCACCATAATCCGAGACGGTTCACAGAGAGGAAACGTGTGCAAGCATGCACACAGTTGCCATTTGCAAAGCGTGTGCCATGTCAGACAATATCCCAAATGGTGCGGGCAAACTAAACGTTTGTGTTAGTTGCCTTATCGTCCACGATTCGCAACCATGAACTATTTCTGATGAAGTATGCATCGTAAACGTTGCACCACAGAATAGCGTGTGCGATAGTTGTCGTGTACGACGATGTTATGATGGTCCGATGTTTCGTAACCCTGTCCGACACTCGTATGACGATTAGCTAATCTTCTTAACGGTGAACCGTTTGTGATGGGCAGCGTATCATACACGTTCTATAATAGTGAACCGTTTGTGATGGGCCACGCATCGTAAATGTAGCACCAGAGAATACCAACTGCGATGGCAATGCAAGCAGAAACGAGTAGGAGTACTGTAGGGGCCCTATCCCCGACGGTTTCTGGGTCGTGTGGGAAGGAACCCCCTATCGCCTACACTCACTTGGCGACGGTTCCAAATGTCATCGCCGAAAGGGGTTTTAAACCGTTTGTTTAGGACCGACACGCACCAGTGCCAGGCGGTCCTGGCGACAGTTCTTCACGAGCCTCCCGGCCTCCCGGAGCCTCCTGAGGCTCGGGATCCTAGCGGCTCGTGAGGAACAACTTCTTCAGCACGCGTCTTCAGCTACCCCAACACCTCGTCGACAACGGTTCCAGGTGACATTTTCTGGTTTATTCAGCTGGGAGCGCCCCTCGGGCTGCATGATTCCCAGGTCGCACGGGCCTGCCCCCGCCACATGTATCCTTTTGCATCTTTAGCTTACTCTGTTGGGGGCGCCCCTCGGGCTGCATCATCCCCAGGCTGCACGGGTCCGTCCCTGTGGCATGTATCGTTCTTGCATCTATCTGAACTAGCATTACTTGCCACCTATGGTATCTTATGATTATCACCTGCCTGTCTGGTACTTCGATACCATGAACGTCGTGCACCCTTGCAAGCCCACCCACGACTGCCTCATGATTAAGGACTGGCACAGCGTCTGTGCTCGGGTCCGTCCCTACAGCATCGCTAAACCCAAGAGGCTGAGCTCTGGCTCGCGGACCAGCTCCCGTGTACGTCACCTCCCATGGCCCTTGGTGCCTTGTTCTCGCATGAGCTAATCGCGGACGGACAAGCCAGGGCGCTCGACCCGGTGCCTCGCCACCACGGGAGCCGCGCGCCGGTCATCTTTCTTAAGGATTTTTCACATGAGAAGACTAGGCACTGCGTCTGTCCTCGGGTCCGTCCCTGCAGCGTCGATAAACCCAACGACTGAGCTCTGTCTGGCGGGTCGGCCCCGTTCACGTCACCTCCTGGGGTCGTTGGTGTTTGGCCTTCTCATGTGATCACCTCAGGAGATTCACCCGGCGCAGGTTTCCTAACCATCTCGCAGGGCCACCGCAGCTATCAAGAATCAAGACCAGGTGCAACCCGCCTTGAGCTAGGGCCTCGTGAGTCCCGCGCTAGCTCACGAGTGCCCAGACACACCTCATCTAGCCCTGCCGTGCAAGCCATGTGTCAGGGCTGTTGGGGAACGCAGTAATTTCAAAAAAATTCCTACGCACATGCAAGATCATGGTGATGCATAGCAATGAGAGGGGAGAGTGTAGTCCACGTCGCCTCGTAGACCGTAAGCGGAGGTGTTATGACAACGCGGTTGATGTAGCGTACGTCTTCACGATCCGACTGATCCTAGTGCCGAAAGTACGGCACTTCCGTGATCTGCACACGTTCGGCTTGGTGACGTCCCACGAACTCTCGATCCAGCTGAGTGTCGAGGGAGAGCATCGTCAGCACGACGGCGTGATGACGGTGATGATGAAGCTACCGGCGCAGGGCTTCGCCTAAGAACTCCAACGATATGACCGAGGTGGATTATGGTGGAGGGGGGCACCGCATACGTCTAAGATATCAATGATCAACTTGTGTCTCTATGGGGTGCCCCCTCCCCCGTATATAAAGGAGTGGAGGAGGGGGAGGGCCGGCCCTCTACGGCGCGCCCTGGAGGAGTACTACTCCCACCGGGAGTAGGATTCCCCCCTTCCCTAGTTGGACTAGGAGAGAAGGAAGGGGGAGAGAGGGAGGAAGGAAAGGGGGGCACCGCCCCCCTTCCTAGTCCAATTCGGACCAAAGGGGGAGGGGCGCGCGGCCTGCCCTGGCTGCCCCTCTCTCTCTCTCCACTAAAGCCCATTAGGGCCCATATACTCCCCGGGGGGTTCCGGTAACCCCCCGATACTCCGGTATATGCCCGAACTCTCTCGAAACCTTTCCGATGTCCAAACATAGTCATCCAATATATCGATCTTTATGTCTCGACCATTTCGAGACTCCTCGTCATGTCCGTGATCATATCCGGGACTCCGAACTACCTTCGGTACATCAAAACACATAAACTCATAATACCGATCGTCACCGAACGTTAAGCGTGCGGACCCTACGGGTTCGAGAACTATGTAGACATGACCAAGACTCATCTCCGGTCAATAACCACTAGCGGAACCTGGATGCTCATATTGGTTCCTACATATTCTACGAAGATCTTTATCGGTCAAACCGCAACAACATACGTTGTTCCCTTTGTCATCGGTATGTTAGTTGCCCGAGATTCGATCGTTGGTATCTCAATACCTAGTTCAATCTCGTTACCGGCAAGTCTCTTTACTCGTTCCGTAATGCATCATCCCACAACTATCTCATTAGTCACATTGCTTGCAAGGCTTATAGTGATATGCATTACCGAGAGGGCCCAGAGATACCTCTCTGACAATCAGAGTGACAAATCCTAATCTCGATCTATGCCAACTCAACAAGTACCATCAGAGACACCTGTAGAGCACCTTTATAATCACCCAGTTATGTTGTGACATTTGGTAGCACACTAAGTGTTCCTCCGGTATTCGGGAGTTGCATAATCTCATAGTCATAGGAACATGTATAAGTCATGAAAAAAGCAATAGCAACATACTAAACGATCAAGTGCTAAGCTAACGGAATGGGTCAAGTCAACCACATCATTCTCTAATGATGTGATCCCGTTAATCAAATGACAACTCATGTCTATGGCTAGGAAACTTAACCATCTTTGATTCAAAGAGCTAGTCAAGTAGAGGCATACTAGTGACACTCTGTTTGTCTATGTATTCACACATGTACTAAGTTTCCGGTTAATACAATTCTAGCATGAATAATAAACATTTATCATGATCTAAGGAAATATAAATAACAACTTTATTATTGCCTCTAGGGCATACTCCCTTCAATCTCTCACTTGCACTAGAGTCAATAATCTAGATTACACAGTAATGATTCCAACACCCATGGAGTCTTGGTGCTGATCATGTTTTGCTCATGAGAGAGGCTTAGGCAACGGGCTGCAACATTCAGATTCGTATGTATCTTGCAAATCTCTATGTCTCCCTCCTTGACTTGATCGCGGATGGAATTGAAGTGTCTCTTGATGTGCTTGGTTCTCTTGTGAAATCTGGATTCCTTTGCCAAGGAAATTGCACCAGTATTGTCACAAAAGATTTTCATTGGACCCGATGTACTAGGTATGACACCTAGATCAGATATGAACTCCTTCATCTAGACTCCTTCATTTGCTGCTTCCAAAGCAACTATGTACTCCGCTTCACATGTAGATCCCACCACGACGCTTTTCTTAGAACTGCACCAACTGATAGCTCCACTGTTCAATACAAATACGTATCTGGTTTGTGACTTAGAGTCATCCGGATAAGTGTCAAAGCTTGCATCGACGTAACCATTTATGACGAGCTCTTTGTCACCTCCGTAAACGAGAAACATATCCTTAGTCCTTTTCAGGTATTTCAGTATGTTCTTGACCGCTGTCCAGTGATCCACTCCTGGTTTACTTTGGTACCTCCCTACTAAACTAATAGCAAGGCACACATCAGGTCTGGTACACGGCATTGCATACATGATAGAGCCTATGGCTGAAGCATAGGGAACAACTTTCATTTTCTCTATATCTTCTGAAGTGGTCGGGCATGGAGTCTGACTCAACTTCACACCTTGTAACACAGGCAAGAACCCTTTCTTTGCTTGATCCATTTTGAACTTCTTCAAAACTTTATCAAGGTATGTGCTTTGTGAAAGTCCAATTAAGCATCTCGATCTATCTCTATAGATCTTGATGCCCAATATATAAGCAGCTTCACCGAGGTCTTTCATTGAAAAACTCTTGTTCAAGTATCCTTTTATGCTATCCAGAAATTCCATATCATTTCCAATCAACAATATGTCATCCACATATAATATTAGAAATGCTACAGAGCTCCCACTCACTTTCTTGTAAATACAGGCTTCTCCAAAAGTCTGTATAAAACCATATGCTTTGATCACACTATCAAAACGTTTATTCCAACTCCGAGATGCTTGCACCAGTCCATAAATGGATCGCTGGAGCTTGCACACTTTGTTAGCATCCTGTGGATCGATAAAACCTTCGGGTTGCATCATATACAAGTCTTCTTCCAGAAATCCATTCAGGAATGCAGTCTTTACATCCATTTGCCAAATTTCATAATCATAAAATGCAACAATTGCTAACATGATTCAGACGAACTTAAGCATTGCTATGGGTGAGAAGGTCTCATCATAGTCAACTCCTTGAACTTGTCGAAAACCTTTTGCAACAAGTCGAGCTTTGTAGACAGTAACATTACCGTCAGCGTCAGTCTTCTTCTTGAAGACCCATTTATTCTCGATGGCTACACTTTGTTCTCATACATGGATCCCATCTCAGATTTCATGGCCTCAAGCCATTTTACGGAATCTGGGCTCATCATCGCTTCCTCATAGTTCGTAGGTTCGTCATGGTCATGTAACATGACCTCCAGAACGAGATTACTGTACCACTCTGGTGCGGATCTTACTCTGGTTGACCTACGAGGTTCGGTAGTAACTTGATCTGAAGTTACATGATCATCCTCATTAGCTTCCTCACTAATTGGTGTAGGGGTCACAGGAACAGATTTCTATGATGAACTACTTTCCAATAAGGGAGCAGGTACAGTTACCTCATCAAGTTCTACTTTCCTCCCACTCACTTCTTTCGAGAGAAACTCCTTCTCTAGAAAGGATCCATTCTTAGCAATGAATGTCTTGCCTTCGGATCTATGATAGAAGATGTACCCAACAGTCTCCTTTGGGTATCCTATGAGGACACATTTATCTGATTTGGGTTCGAGCTTATCAGATTGAAGCTTTTTCACATAAGCATCGCAACCCCAAACTTTAAGAAACAACAACTTGGGTTTCTTGCCAAACCACAGTTCATAAGGTGTCGTCTCAACGGATTTAGATGGTGCCCTATTTAACGTGAATGCAGCTGTCTCTAAAGCATAACCCCAAAATGATAGCGGTAAACCAGTAAGAGACATCATAGATCGCACCATATCTAGTAAAGTACGATTACGACGTTCGGACACACCATTACGCTGTGGTGTTCCGGGTGGCGTGAGTTACGAAACTATTCCGCATTGTTTCAAATGAAGACCAAACTCGTAACTCAAATATTCTCCTCCACGATCAGATCGTAGAAACTTTATTTTCTTGTTACAATGATTTTCCACTTCACTCTGAAAGTCTTTGAACTTTTCAAATGTTTCAGACTTATGCTTCATCAAGTAGATATACCCATATCTGCTCAAATCATCTGTGAAGGTGAGAAAATAACGATACCCGCCGCGAGCCTCAACATTCATCAGACCACATACATCAGTATGTATGATTTCCAATAAATCTGTTGCTCACTCCATTGTTTCGGAGAATGGCGTTTTAGTCATCTTGACCATGAGGCATGGTTCGCAAGTACCAAGTGATTCCAAAAGTCCATCAGGATGGAGTTTCTTCATGCGCTTTACACCAATATGACCTAAACGGCAGTGCCACAATTATGTTGCACTATTATTATCAACTCTGCATCTTTTGGCTTCAATATTATGAATATGTGTGTCACTACTATCGAGATTCAACAAAAATAGACCACTCTTCAAGGGTGCATGACCATAAAAGATATTACTCATATAAATAGGACAACCATTATTCTCTGATTTAAATGAACAACCGTCTCGCATCAAACAAGATCCAGATATAATGTTCATGCTTAACGCTGGCACCAAATAACAATTATTCAGGTCTAAAACTAATCCCGAAGGTAGATGTAGAGGTAGCGTGCCGACTGCGATCACATCGACTTTGGAACCATTTCCCACGCGCATCGTCACCTCGTCCTTAGCCAATCTTCGCTTAATCGGTAGTCCCTGCTTCCAGTTGCAAACATTAGCAACAGAACCAATATCAAATACCCAGGCACTACTGCGAGCATTAGTAAGGTACACATCGATAACATGTATATCACATATACCTTTGCTCACCTTGCCATCGTTCTTATCCACCAAATACTTGGGGCAATTCCACTTCCAGTGACCAGTCCCTTTGCAGTAGAAGCACTCTGTCTCAGGCTTAGGTCCAGATTGGGCTTCTTCACTTGAGCAGCAACTTGCTTGCCATTCTATTTGAAGTTTCCCTTCTTCCCTTTACCCTTTTTCTTGAAACTGGTGGTCTTGTTGACCATCAACACCTGATGCTCTTTCTTGATTTCTACCTCCGCAGCCTTTAGCATTGCGAAGAGCTCGGGAATTGTCTTATCCATCCCTTGCATATTATAGTTCATCACGAAGCTCTTGTAGCTTGGTGGCAGTGATTGAAGAATTCTGTCAATGACACTATCATCAGGAAGATTAACTCCCAGTTGAATCAAGTGATTGTTATACCCAGACATTTTGAGTATATGTTCACTGACAGAACTATTCTCCTCCATTTTGCAGCTGTAGAACTTATTGGAGACTTCATATCTCTCAATCTGGGCATTTGCTTGAAATATTAACTTCAGTTCCTGGAATATCTCATATGCTCCATGACGTTCAAAACATCGTTGAAGTCCCAGTTCTAAGCCGTAAAGCATGGCACACTGAACTATCGAGTAGTCATCAGCTTTGCTCTGCCAGACGTTCATAACATCTCGCATTGCTCCTACGACAGGTTTGGCACCAAGCGGTGCTTCCAGGACGTAATTCTTCTGTGCAGCAATGAGGATAATCCACAAGTTACGGACCCAGTCCGTGTAGTTGCTATCATCGTCTTTCAACTTAGCTTTCTCTAGGAACGCATTAAAATTCAACGGAACAACAGCACGGGCCATCTATCTACAACAACATAGACATGCAAAATACTATCAGGCACTAAGTTCATGATAAATTAAAGTTCAATTAATCAAATGACTTAAGAACTCCCACTTAGATAGACATCCCTCTAATCATCTAAGTGATCACGTGGTCCATATCAACTAAACCATGTCCGATCATCACGTGAGATGGAGTAGTTTTCAATGGTGAACATCACTATGTTGATCATATCTACTATATGATTCACAATCGACCTTTCGGTCTCTGTGTTTCGAGGCCATATCTGCATATGCTAGGCTCGTCAAGTTTAACCCGAGTATTCTGCGTGTGAAAAACTGGCTTGCACCCGTTGTATGTGAACGTAGAGCTTATCACACCCGATCATCACGTGGTGTCTCAGCACGACGAACTTTCGCAACGGTGCATACTCAGGGAGAACACTTGTACCTTGAAATTTAGTGAGAGATCATCTTATAATGCTACCGCCAAACTAAGCAAAATAAGATGCATAAAGGATAAACATCACATGCAATCAATATAAGTGATATGATATGGCCATCATGCCATCATCATCTTGTGCCTTTGATCTCCTTCTCCAAAGCACCGTCATGATCACCATCGTCACCGGCGCGACACCTTGATCTCCATCGTAGCATCGTTGTTGTCTCGCCAACTATTGCTTCTACGACTATTGCTACCGCTTAGTGATAAAGAAAAGCAATTACATGGCGATTGAATTTGATATAATAAAGCGACAACCATATGGCTCCTGCCAGTTGCCGATAACTTTGTTACAAAACATGATCATCTCATAAAATAAAATTTAGCATCATGTCTTGACCATATCACATCACAACATGCCCTGCAAAAACAAGTTAGACGTCCTCTACTTTGTTGTTGCAAGTTTTACGTGGCTGCTACGGGCTGAGCAAGAACCGTTCTTACATACGCATCAAAACCACAACGATTTTTTGTCAAGTGTGCTATTTTAACCTTCAACAAGGACCGGGCATAGCCAACTAAAGTTGGAGAAACTGACACCCGCCAGCCACCTGTGTGCGAAGCACGTCGGTAGAACCAGTCTCGCGTAAGCGTACGCGTAATGTTGGTCCGGGCCGGTTCATCCAACAATACCGCCGAACCAAAGTATGACATGCTGGTAAGCCGTATGACTATTATCGCCCACAACTCAAGAACACTCGTGCATATAACATCTGCGCATAGACCTGGCTCGGATGCCACAGTTGGGGGAACGCAGTAATTTCAAAAAAAATCCTACGCACACGCAAGATCATGGTGAGGCATAGCAACGAGAGGGGAGAGTGTAGTCCACGTACCCTCGTAGACCGTAAGCGGAAGCATTATGACAACGCGGTTGATGTAGTCATACGTCTTCACGATCCGACCGATCCTAGTACCGAAAGTATGGCACCTCCGTCATCTGCACACGTTCGGCTCGGTGACGTCCCACGAACTCTCGATCCAGCTGAGTGTCGAGGGAGAGCTTCGTCAGCACGATGGCGTGAGGACGGTGATGATGAAGCTACCAGCGCAGGGCTTCGCCTAAGCACTGCAATGATATGACCGAGGTGGATTATGGTGGAGGGGGCACCGCACACGGCTAAGAGATCAATGATCAACTTGTGTCTCTATGGGGTGCCCCCTCCCCCGTATATAAAGGAGTGGAGGAGGGGGGAGGGCCGGCCCTCTATGGCGCGCCCTGGAGGAGTCCTACTCCCACCGGAAGTAGGATTCTCCCCCCTTCCCTAGTTGTACTAGGAGAGAAGGAAGGGGGGAGAGGGAGGAAGGAAAGGGGGGCGCCACCCCCCTTCCTAGTCCAATTCGGACTAGAGGGGGAGGGGGCGCGCGGCCTGCCCTGGCTACCCCTCTCTCTCCACTAAAGCCCATTAGGGCCCATATACTCCCCGGGGGGTTCCGGTAACCCCCCGGTACTCCGGTATATGCCCGAACTCTCTCGAGACCTTTCCGATGTCCAAACATAGTCATCCTTATATCGATCTTTATGTCTCGACCATTTCGAGACTCCTCGTCATGTCTGTGATCATATCCGAGACTCCGAACTACCTTCAGTACATCAAAACACATAAAATCATAATACCGATCGTCACCGAACGTTAAGCGTGCGGACCCTACAAGTTCGAGAACTATGTAGACATGACCGAGACTCATCTCCGGTCAATAACCAATAGCGAAACCTGGATGCTCATATTGGTTCCTACATATTCTCCGAAGATCTTTATCGTTCAAACCGCATAACAACATACGTTGTTCCCTTTATCATCGGTATGTTACTTGCCCGAGATTCGATCGTCGGTATCTCAATACCTAGTTCAACCTCGTTACCGGCATGTCTCTTTACTCGTTCTGTAATGCATCATCCCGCAACTAACTCATTAGTCACATTGCTTGCAACGCTTATAGTGATGTGCATTACCGAGAGGGCCCAGAGATACCTCTCGGACAATCAGAGTGACAAATCGTAATCTCGATCTATGCCAACTCAACAAGTACCATCGGAGACACCTGTAGAGCACCTTTATAATCTCCCAGTTACGTTGTGACGTTTGGTAGCACACTAAGTGTTCCTCCGGTATTCGGGAGTTGCATAATCTCATAGTCATAGGAACATGTATAAGTCATGAAGAAAGCAATAACAACATACTAAACGATCAAGTGCTAAGCTAACGGAATGGGTCAAGTCAATCACATCATTCTCTAATGATGTGGTGCCATTAATCAAATGACAACTCATGTCTATGGCTAGGAAACTTAACCATCTTTGATTCAACGAGTTAGTCAAGTAGAGGCATACTAGTGACACTCTGTTTGTCTATGTATTCACACATGTACTAAGTTTCCGGTTAATACAATTCTAGCATGAATAATAAACATTTATCATGATATAAGGAAATATAAATAACAACTTTATTATTGCCTCTAGGGCATTGTACACGCCCCGGGGGCTCCACTCAGAGCGAGCCCTCACCCACGCACCAGTGGAAGCACCATGCTCCGCGCTGGCAGTCGACACGGTCGAGGAGCGGCTATGCCATTCAAGTGCGTAAGTGCTATGCTCCGCGCTGGTGATAAACAACTGAGGGTGGCCCCATGGCCGTACCAACCTCAAGGAGCCTCCGGGTTCAGTGTCCAGCCTCGTCGCAACACTTCACCTCGGGAGAGTCGCGCGAGGGGGCTGGGCATGGGGGCTACGCTCGGGTCACACCCAAGCGTACGCCACCCTGCCAGATCCCTCGGACCTGGTCGTCGCGTGCCCCTCCCGAGCGGGACCTCGGTGAGGACAAGTATGGAGGTCTGTTCGTACGTCAAGGGGGACTCCTGAGCATCGCGGCTCAGGAGCCTAACTAGCCACGTGGCCCCTCACCCCTTGGTCTCATCCTGGAGATCCGGACGACCCAACGGCGGCTGAGGCATGCGCAGGGCTGGGCCCTGCCGACGCAGAACGCTAATGCCTAGTTTCATGTTTCCCTCTCGAAGGCTATTCGTACGTCAAGGGGGGCCCTAAGCATCGCGCCTCAGGGGCCTAACTAGTCATGTAGCCCCTCGCCCCTGGCCTCGTCCTGGCAATCCGGACGAGCCAGCAGCGGCTGAAGTATGCACGGGGCCGGACTCTGCCGACGCAGAACATTAAAGCAAACAGGAAGGAAATTGCAGAATCCTAATAAGTTATTACAAAACATACTGTTCTCCGAATACCAAATAGGAGTTTTAAACGCCCCCACGAGGCATGGTGCATGTTGCAGGAAATAAAATGGGGAAGAGGCGCCGTCAGCGAGCCCCCACGTCAGCCTTAGGCGTTGCCGCCGTCCGCGAGGAGTGCCCCTTCATTGACAGCGTCGCCGTCACCCGTGCCGTCCGCCGGAGCCACAGGACCAGCGGCACCGTCAGTCGGGGGTGCAGGGTCGATGGCGAGGAACTTCTTCAACATGGCCTCCACCTGGCCCTTCACGGCTTCGGCAGTAGCGCTCTTCGTCCACAGGCTCGAGCATGACACCGAGGTCGGCATCAGGGTCGCGAAGATGAAGGTGGCTGAAGACGTGCGTCAGGGCTGATGAGGAGAGCGCACGGGCTTCCCCCTCCACCATAGGGCCAATCCCGTTGACAACGCCCTCAAGCGCTGTGAGAAGCTGAGGGAGTAGCTGGATGGGGCCCTCATCATCAGTCGCCAACGGCTTCTCCAAGCCCTTCTCGTAGAGCTCCTGCAATGCCTCGCGGGACCTCAGCTCAAGAGATTTGAAGGCCACGTGATCCTCGGCAAGAACCTTTGCCTTGGCCTCTAGCTGGACCTGATGACAACATGTACCTAGGGTAGGGCAATAGACCTGATCTAAGTACCCTACCCAAGGACACTGCCCTGCAATCAAAGACATCCAAAGGACAACAGATTCTACCGACTGGAATCACCACAGGACTCAACCCATTCGACTGAGTGTTCACTCGGATATCCCAATTCCATTCGACCATACCAGAATGCACTCAGAGAACAGAAGGTCTAAAGTCACTTGATACGTCTCCAACGTATCTATAATTTATGAAGTATTCATGCTATTATATTATCCATCTTGGATGTTTAATGGGCTTTACTATGCACTTTTATATTATTTTTGGGACTAACCTATTGACCCACAGCTCAGTGCCAGTTTCTGTTTTTTCCCTTGTTTCAGTGTTTCGCAGAAAAGCAATATCAAACGGAGTCCAAACGGAATAAAACCTTCGGGAGAGTTATTTTTGGAACGGAAGCAATCCAGAAGACTTGGAGTATACGTAAGGGAAGCAACGAGGAAGGCACGAGGCAGGAGGGCGCGCCCACCCCCTGGTCGCGCCCTCCACCCTCGTGGGCCCCTCGTGGCTCCCCTGACCGACTTCTTTCGCCTATATATATCCATATACCCTAAAACCATCGGGGAACAGAATAGATCGGGAGTTCCTCCGCCGCAAGCCTCTATAGCCACCAAAAACCAATCAGGACCCTGTTCTGGCACCCTGCCGGAGGGGGATCCCTCACCGGTGGCCATCTTCATCATCCCGGCGCTCTGCATGACAAGGAGGGAGTAGTTCACCCTCGGGGCTGAGGGTATGTACCAGTAGCTATGTGTTTGATCTCTCTCTCTTGTGTTCTTAATTTGGCACGAACTTGATGTATCGCGAGCTTTGCTATTATAGTTGGATCTTATGATGCTTCTCCCCCTCTACTCTCTTGTAATGGATTGAGTTTTCCCTTCGAAGTTATCTTATCGGATTGAGTCTTTAAGGATTTGAGAACACTTGATGTATGTCTTGCATGTGCTTATCTGTGGTGACAATGGGATATTCACGTGATCCACTTGATGTATGTTTTGGTGATCAACTTGCGGGTTCCGTTTGTGAACTTATGCATAGGGGTTGGCACACGTTTTCGTCTTGACTCTCCGGTAGAAACTTCGGGGCACTCTTTGAAGTTCTTTGTGTTGGTTGAATAGATGAATTTGAGATTGTGTGATGCATATCGTATAATCATACCCACGGATACTTGAGGCGACATTGGAGTATCTAGGTGACATTAGAGTTTTGGTTGATTTGTGTCTTAAGGTGTTATTCTAGTACGAACTCTATGATAGATCGAACGAAAAGAATAGCTTCGTGTTATTTTGCTACGGACTCTTGAATAGATTGATCAGAAAGAATAACTTTGAGGTGGTTTCGTACCCTACAATAATCTCTTCATTTGTTCTTCGCTATTAGTGACTTTGGAGTGATTCTTTGTTGCATGTTGAGGGATAGTTATATGATCCAATTATGTTATTATTGTTGAGAGAACTTGCACTAGTGAAAGTATGAACCATAGGCCTTGTTTCCTAGCATTGCAATACTATTACGCTCACTTTTATTATTAGTTACCTTGCTGTTTTTATATTTTCAGATTACAAAAACCTATATCTACTATCCATATTGCACTTGTATCACCATCTCTTCACCGAACTAGTGCACCTATACAATTTACCATTGTATTGGGTGTGTTGGGGACACAAGAGACTCTTTGTTATTTGGTTGCAGGGTTGTTTGAGAGAGACCATCTTCAACCTACGCCTCCCACGGGTTGATAAACCTTAGGTCATCCACTTGAGGGAATTTTTTTAATGTCCTACAAACCTCTGCACTTGGAGGCCCAACAACGTCTACAAGGAGAAGGTTTCATAGTAGACATCAAGCTCTTTTCTGACGCCGTTGCCGGGGAGGTGAGTGCTTGAAGGTATATCTTTAGATCTTTTGCAATCGAATCTTTTTGTTTCTTGTTTTATCACTAGTTTACTTTATAAAATAAAACTACAAAAAATGTAATTGAGTTTGCCACATACGCTTCATCTTTTTAATATCTTTCATGAAAATGATGGGAAGGAAAATTGTGCTCATGTACTAGAAGAAGAATTACATAGAATGCTTGGCATAAAATATGTGAATGATGAGCATGATTGCAATGTTGTTAGTATGAATTCTTTGAATACCCATGATACTAATGATATGCAAAGCCACAAGCTTGGGGATGCTATGTTTGATGAAGATGATATGTTTAATCCCCCAAGTTTTGATGAGCAAATTTATTATGATGAAAGCATGCCTCCTATTTATGATGATTATTGTGATGATACGTATGCTATAAAGAATAAAGATAACCATGAAACTTGTCATCATGATTTTAATTTTCAATTGGATTATGCTTCACATGATAGTTATTTTGTTGAGTTTGCTCCCACTACTATTGATGAGAATAAATTTGCTTATGTGGAGAGTAGTAAAATTTATATGCTTGTAGATCATCAAAAGAATGCTTTAGGTGCTGGTTATATTGTTGAATTCATTCATGATGCTACTGAAAATTATTACGAGGAATATATGCTTGTAGGAATTGCAATAATATCAAGTTTCCTCCCTATGTGTTGAAAATTTTGAAGTTATGCTTGTTTTGGCTTCCTATGCTAGTAGATTATTGCTCCCATAAGTTGTTTGCTCACAAAATCCCTATGCATAGGAAGTGGGTTGATAAACCTTAGGTCATCCACTTGACGGAAATTTGCTACTGTCCTACAAACCTCTGCACTTGGAGGCCCAACAACGTCTACAAGGAGAAGGTTGCGTAGTAGACATCATCACTCTGAATGACAACGGTCAGGCATTCACTTCGTAGTCTTAATGGTCATTTATGTAACTTTAATGCTGGCGTTACCATTAACGTTCCTACCTTTATGTACATTCAACCCTGTGTAACTGAGGGCCGGAGGGGTCTGGCGAACTCTATATAAGCCACCCCCCTCCTCAGGCACAAGGGTTCGCACGCCCTGTTACTCCACACATATAATCCAATCGACCGAGCTCCCGAGCACCGAGACGTAGGGCTGTTACTTCCACTGCGAAGGGCCTAAACTCGTAAATCTTGTGTGTACAACTTCACGATAGCTAGGATCTTGCCTCCTCATACCTACCCCCCATTCTATTGTTAGTCTTAGAACCACGACAGATGGCGCCCACCAGGAGGCAGGTGTCTTAGCGACTTTCTGGTGAGGTTGCAGTTTTTCCAATTCCCATCATCATGGTTTCCGATGGCGGATTGGCGGAGGGCCGCGAGATCCGTCTCGGCGCGCTTGTCTTCGTCGCCGACGACTCCGCCTTGCTCCAGGAGGCTCCACTCGATGTTGAGACACTCCCCGTCCGCGGGGCGACGCACTTTCGCGCGTGTGTTTGCGGCGTCCTACTGCGGCAGCCGTCGACCCAGTATCGGTCGGCTCCCGCAGTTTCTTCGCTCCCCGCTGTTCGCCGCCGTAAGTGATCTGGTCGCTCGCGGCTTCAGCAATGGGTAAAACACGCGGTTGCAAGCTAGTCGGCCACCCCCAAGTTGCGGCAATCGAGACCGACGAATCACTCTACGGCATGTTCGATCTGTTGACTGGCTCCGTCGAGACTTTATCCGAGTGCGACAGCAGCGATCCTGTGGCAGAAGTCTTGATGGTCGACACACCGTGCAGCCCGCCTGGTTTCCGTCGCAACGGTGGCGGCGATGACGGCGGCGATCCATCACGTGTTCATGAAGAGTACCACCCCAAAACCCTTCCTTCACAGCAGAGGGAGGAGCTTCACCGCCGCAACATGGAGGCGCTCCACACGCCCATCGTTGGGGAGAACTCTGAGGCTCGGGCCTTGGAGGAGGCGCGCCTGGCCAATTTGGCTGAGCACACTCGGCTGGAGAACCTTCGGCATGCGCTCAACGAGCGTGCTCGGCAGCGGATCCCTGAGTCCAGTCAATGGCAGCGACAACTTTTCCTGCCTCAGCCTTAGGTATACTGCACTCTGATTTAGAATCTTACAGCTGCAGCCCGTATAGCAGAGTCCATTCAGCCTTCCCAGTCGGAGGTTGGACGAGGTTTGATGCAGATCCGGGCTTTACTCCGGGCAGCAGGAGAGTAGAACACAACGGTTTCTCAGTCGCGAAATAGAATTCATAGCAGATCTGTGGTGGCTGATACAGTCCAGTTGGCCCACAGCCCAAGATCGCCTCAGAGGCGTGAGGGACGTGGGCATCAACGTTTTGAACGTCATGGACCATATGAGATGTTCTAGGACTTGAAGTTAATATTTCAAAAAAATGTTCGAGTTGAGAGATATGAAGTCTCCAACAAGTTCTATAGCTGCAAGATGGAGGAGAACAGTTATGTCAGTGAACACATACTCAGAATGTCTGGGCACCATAACCACTTGACTCAGCTGGGAGTTAATCTTCCGGATGATAGTGTTATTGACAGAGTTCTTCAATCACTGACACCAAGCTACAAAGGCTTCATGATGAACTACAATATGCAAGGGATGGAAAAGACTATTCCCGAGCTCTTCGCAATGCTCAAAGCTGCGGAGGTAGAAATCAAGAAGGGGCATCAAGTGTTGATGGTTAACAAAACCACTAGTTTCAAGAAAAAGGGCAAAGGGAAGAAGGCGAACTTCAAGAAGAATGGCAAGCAAGTTGCTACTCCCGGGAAGAAGGCCATGTTTGGACCTAAGCCTGAAACTGAGTGCTTCTACTGCAAAGGGACTGGACACTGGAAGCAGAACTGCCCCAAGTATTTGGTGGATAAGAAGGATGGCAAAGTGAACAAAGGTATATTTGATATACATGTTATTGATGTGTACCTTACTAATGCTCGTAGTAGCGCCTGGGTATTTGATACTGGTTCTGTTGCTCATATTTGCAACTCGAAACAGGGGCTACGGATTAAACAAAGATTGGCTAAGGACGAGGTGACGATGCACGTCGGGAATGGTTCGAAGGTCGATGTGATCGCCGTCGGCATGCTACCTCTACATCTACCTTCGGGATTAGTTTTAGACCTGAATAATTGTTATTTGGTGCCAGCGTTGAGCATGAACATTATATCTGGATCTTGTTTGATGCGAGACGGTTATTCATTTAAATCAGAGAATAATGGTTGTTCTATTTATATGAGTAATATCTTTTGTGGTCATTCACCCTTGAAGAGTAGTCTATTTTTGTTGAATCTCGGTTGTGGTAATACACATATTCATCATATTGATGCCAAAAGATGCAAAGTTGATAATGATAGTGCAACATATTTGTGGCACCGCCATTTAGGTCATATTGGTGTAAAGCGCATGAAGAAACTCCATGCGGATGGAATTTTGGAATCACTTGTGATGAGGACATCAATACCATTGTTACACCCACAGTCCCTGCTACTATACGTATTGGACCGATTACTAGAGCTCGCGCACGCCAAATAAATTACCAGGTACTTTCGTTTCTAGGTAATGATTCTAATGTTCATGAGAATATGATGCTGCCTAAATTGGATACATTTGTTTTTCTTACAAATGAAGGGCCTAGCTTGGAGAAGGATGAACATTGGAGTAAGAACAAGCATGCAGTTGATGGCATGCACAAGGGAGACAAGAACATAGTTTCAAGTGATGATTTTAGGACTATGAAGCCACCATAATGAGTGCATGAAGCCTTGAACGAAATATACAAGATGCCACTTCATAATTTTCGTCCAGAGGCTATTCTAGGTGCTGCGTCACCTTATTTTTGGGCCAGGCCCATGTAATTTTGAAATACTTCAATATAGGCTGTTTTTAGTGTCCGTATGTGTGGGGAAACAAGAGTTAGGGTTGGTTTCGGACCCCTCCTCCAAGGGCCACGAAATCCCCCCCCCCTCTTCCTCCATATATACAGCCCTTAGGGCATCGTTTAGACTTTGGGTTTTGTTTAGATTAAAGTTCACCATAGCTGCAACTTCGCGTACTTCGTTTGTGTTCAACGACCAGACAAAGGCGTCACAGAACCCCACCTTGATCCATAAAGCTTTCCTCTTATATTCGCAATATACAGATTGCAATCTTAGTTTCTTGCTTGTTCTTCGTTTGCCTGTAGGAAACAGACCTTTGTAGTCAGGTTGATCGTGCTCCGGCGTGGTCAATAACCTCTTGAAGTTGGTTTAGCGATTGCTAAGGCGCGACGTCCTCGCACGTTCATAGTCGGATCGTCAAAGTCGACTTCCTCCAAAACGATAGCCACCATCTCATCGAGAGATAGGACACCTTTGCCTCTATCAAGTGGTATCAGATTTCCAGGTTGCTCGGTGAGATTTTACAGTTTTTCGTAGTTTAGATCGAGTCTGTTCTTCATACCTACAGTCCACGAAAAATTCAACAAAAGTTTTTAGGGTTAGTTCATCATATCTGAACCAATCTGAGCCTTTGCAAAATATTTTAGGGCTTTGCTTTGTTGAATTTGCGGTTGCACCATCGTGTCTAGTTGCTGGTTTTAGCGTCTAGTCCTTTAGAGTTTCAAGTTCTGTCACAGTTTGTCACACCGCCGCCGCACCATCTTCATCGCTGCTACCATATACCACCATCGCTGCCATATCCCACCACCGCTGCCATATCATACCACCGATACCATATACCTCCACCGCTGACATATCCCACCCACCCTGCCATATACCACCACCGCTGCCCTATCCTACCACTATATATCCACCACCAATCCGACTTCCATTCATATTAGGTTTATTTTCGAGATCCATCTAATTTCCGATTCGTGTTTTCTTGCCTGAGTAGGTTCCGAAAAAAAAGAGTCTGGAGACCCCCGGGCAGTTTTAGGCCAAAATTTCGGCGACCGAAAATATTTTTCCCTATCCTATTTTTAGGCTTTTCTGAGTCTTTTGAGACACTCGCCATCATAGTGATTTTTTGTCGCACTTTTTCGTCGTCGCTGCCCCGATTTTCAAAAAAAACTAGTCAAAAAAATTTCATGCCCATCCTGTCAGTTTGACCTGGGAAGAGTTTTGAGACACTCGCCATTATAGTGATTTTTCGCAAAAAAAAAGAGGAGCGCAAAAAAAAGAGCGCCAAAAAAAAACAGAGCAAAAAAAATCCAGAGAGTGCTTTTCCCTTGTTTACGTGCAGCGCCGTGATTTTGTTAGTGTTCTAGGCTCGCGTCTCTAGCACGGTCTAGCCTAGGACCAGCACAGTACCATCGTTGAGCGTTTATTCAACTTTGCATATCTGAATTGATTATTGTTGACCCTTTTTGCTACCATATTATAAGCCTTCCTAGCTCCACATACATCTACATCGTGTGTTTGACTCTCCCTGGTAATCGCTCTATCCAAGCTTTGAGAGTTTTGACTACATCGGTTGCCGATCACCGCCTGCTGCTGGGTAAGGACTGGTAAGAATTTGAGATTTGCTTGACGGATTTGTGACACCCACCACCACCACCACTTGTTAGTAGTCTGTAGGATCATATTCTTGTGTGTTTCTATTTTTGCTAACCATGCTAGGATCACAAGACGACGAGATTGACTGGGAGAACATGACGAATAAGGAGTTGCACGATAAATTTCAGCAAATGATGACTGAACAGGTGCAAGATGTGCTGAACAATTTTGAAGAGGCCATGGATAAGATAACTGGCTTTGAGAAGACGTTCGAAACAAAGCTCGATAACAAATTTAATGAAGTGCTTGCGCGTCTCCCACAACCACCACCGGCTGCACCTGTCGCACCTCTGCCACAACAACAACAACAACAACAACAACAACAACAACAACAACAACAACAACAACAACAACAACAACAACAACAACAACAACAACAACAACAACAACAACAACAACGACTACCTCCACGTCGCGAAACAGCCCTCCGCCGAGCAAGCCGTGTCCCTCTTGAGCCTGGCCAAACTGTTGGTGTTGTTGTTGATACTTCTGTGGCTCCTGCTGCTGATGAGGAGGAGGATGATCATGCGGACATTACGAGGATGAAGTTGATCAAAATCAGAACTACGTGCAACCATCAGCACCCGGTCGTCCACGTGCAAATAATCGCAATTGTAGGGCTGCATTACCAGCTCAGGTACGAGATCATGACTGTCTTCCTAAACTGAAATTGAATATTCCACCATTTGAGGGTAGATATGTTCCTGATATATATCTTACTTGGGAGTTAGAAACCGAACAACGTTTTACATGTTTAGAATATCCCGAGGAGAGACGTGTTGCTGCTGCACTTTGTGCTTTCACTAGTTTCGCTTGTGTGTGGTGGTCTGAACATTGTAGATTATATCCGAATAGTATTCCAACTACTTGGGCTGCTTTGAAAACTGCTATGCATACTCGTTGGGTTCCACCATATTATCAACATGAATTACTTCAAAAATTGCAGTGTTTAAGACAAGGAAAAAATTCTGTAGAGGAATATTATCAGGAATTACAAACTGGCATGATTAGATGTGGTATTGTTGAGGATAATTAAGCTATGCTTGCATGTTTTATGGGTGGATTAAATAGAGAGATTCAGACCATTCTAGAGTATAAGGAGTATAATAATATCACTCATTTATTCCATCTTGCTTGTAAAGCTGAACGTGAAGTGCAGGATCGACAGGCATTTGCGCGAACTAAGTTTTGTGTAGGTCGACCTTCATCATGGACACCACGTGCATCCTCTACTTCCAATGCACCATCACCTCCATCAGGTGCCACCTCCAACCGTGATACAAGAAAGCACGCACAACCACCACTATCTTCCAAGAGCACACCTGTCGGGCCTGCACAGAGCTCTTCTTCTTCCTTGGCATCAACAGGGCACACAAGTGATATTATTTGTCGTCGTTGTAAGGGAAGTGGTCATTATGAAAGAGAATGCAAATCTCAGTGTGTGATGAGTGCTATTGAGGATGTGGGTATGAGTCCGCAAGTGACTATGATGAGGAGACTTTGGCTCTTATTACACGTGATGAACACGGTGGAGATGATTCTGATCATGAGACACAATACATGGCTCCTAAAGATGCTGACAGGTATGAATGTTTGGTTGCTCAACGTCTTTTGAGTGTGCAGGTTACACAAGCTAAGCAAAATCAGAGGCATAATTCGTTCCATACAAACGGAGTTGTGAAGGAACGTTCTATTCGCGTCATCATAGATGGAGGGAGCTGCAACAACTTGGCTAGCATGGAGATGGTGGAGAAGCTATCTCTCACCACAAGACCACATCCACATCCTTACTACATCCAATGGTTTCACAACAATGGCAAGGTTAAGGTAACACATACTATTCATGTGCATTTTAGTATCTCTACATATGCTGATTATGTTGATTGTGATGTGGTACCTATGCAAGCATGTTCCTTATTACTTGGTAGACCATGGCAATTTGATAAAAATTCTGTACACCATGGTAGAAACAATCAGTATACTCTTGTTCATAAGGATAAAAATATTACTTTGCTTCCTATGACTCCTGATTCCATTTTGATGATATTAATAGAGCTAATAAAGCAAAACAGGAGAAAAATAAGAGTGAAAATCAGATTGTGGCAAAAGAATTTGAGCAACAAATGAAGCCTAATACCAAACCATCTAGTGTTGCATCTGAAATTAAATTGAAAAGTGCATGTTCACTTGCCACCAAATCTGATATTGATGAGCTAGATTTTAGCAAATCTGTTTGCTATGCTTTTGTGTGCAAAGAGGCATTATTTTCATTCAAGGACGTGCCTTCCTCTTTGCCCCCTGCTGTCACTAACATTTTGTAGGACTTCGCTGACGTCTTCCCACAAGACGTGCCACCAGGATTACCACCTATTCGAGGGATTGAGCATCAAATTGACTTAATTCCCGGTGCATCGCTACCCAACCCTGCACCATACAGTACCAATCCAGAGGAGACGAAGGAGATTATGCGTCAAGTACAGGAGCTACTCGACAAAGGTTATATACGCGAATCTCTTAAACCTTGTGTTGTTCCTATTATACTAGTCCCTGAAACAGATGGTACGTCGCGTATGTGTGCTGATTGTAGAGGCATTAATAATATTACTATTCGTTATCGTTATCCTATTCCTACGCTAGATGATATGCTTGATTAATTGAGTGGCTCTACAATATTTTCCAAAGTTGATTTGCGTAGTGGATACCACCAAATTTATGAAATTGGGAGATGAATGGAAAACAACATTTAAAACTAAGTTTGCTTTATATGAGTAGTTAGTCATGCCTTTTGGGTTAACTAATGCACCTAGTACTTTCATGAGACAAATGAACAAAGTTTTACGTGCTTTCATTGGACGATTTGTGGTAGTCTATTTTGATGATATACTGATTTATGGCAAATCTTTGGAAGAACATTTGGAACATTTACGTGCTGTTTTTATTGATCTACGTGATGCACGTTTGTTTGGTAACCTTGGGAAGTGCACCTTTTGCACCGACCGGGTATCTTTTCTTGGCTATGTTATTACTCCACAGGGAATTGAAGTTGATAAAGCCAAGATTGAAGCTATTGAGAGTTGGGTGCAGCCCGAAACGGTCACACAAGTGAGGAGTTTTCTTGGACTCGCTGGTTTCTATAGGCATTTTGTGAGAGATTTTAGCACCATTGCTGTACCTCTCAATGAGCTTACAAAGAAGGATGTGCCTTTTGTTTGGCGTACCGCACAGGAAGAAGCCTTCACGGTATTGAAAGATAAGTTGACACATGCTCCTTTACTCCAACTTCCTGATTTTAGTAAGACTTTTGAGCTTGAATGTGATGCTAGTGGAATTGGATTAGGAGGTGTGTTATTACAAGATGGCAAACCTGTTACATACTTTTCTGAAAAATTGAGTGGGCCTAGTCTGAACTATTCTACTTATGATAAAGAATTATATGCTCTTGTTTGGACCTTAGAAACATGGCAACATTATTTATGGCCCAAAGAATTTTTTATACATTCTGATCATGAATCTTTGAAACACATTAAAAGTCAAGCAAAACTGAACCGTAGACATGCTAAATGGGTTGAATTCATTGAGACTTTCCCTTATGTCATTAAACACAAGAAGGGTAAAGAAAATGTTATTGCTGATGCATTGTCTCATCGTTATACTATGTTTTCACAACTTGACTTTAAAATATTTGGTTTGGAGACCATCAAAGATCAATATGTGCATGATGCTGAATTTAAAGATGTATTGCAGAATTGTAAAGAAGGTAGAACATGGAACAAGTTCGTCGTTAACGATGGATTTGTGTTTCATGCTAACAAGCTATGCATTCCAGCTAGCTCTGTTCGTCTTTTGTTGTTGCAGGAGGCGCATGGAGGAGGACTAATGGGACACTTTGGCGTGAAGAAGACGGAGGATATACTTGCTACACATTTCTTTTGGCCAAAGATGAGACAGGATGTTGAGCGTTTTGTTGCTCGCTGCACTACATGTCAAAAAGCTAAGTCACGACTCAATCCTCATGGTTTATATATGCCTTTGCCTGTACCTAGTGTTCCTTGGGAGGATATATCTATGGACTTTGTTTTAGGTTAACCTCGATCAAAGAAGGGGAGGGATAGCATATTTGTTGTCGTGGATAGGTTCTCGAAAATGGCACACTTTATACCATGTCATAAAAGCGATGATGCTGTTAATGTTGCTGATTTGTTCTTTTGTGAAATTATTCGCTTGCATGGTGTGCCAAACACTATTGTTTTAGATCGTGATACTAAATTTCTTAGCCACTTTTGGAGATGTTTATGGGCTAAGTTGGGGACTAAACTACTTTTTAGTACTACATGTCATCCCCAATCTGATGGACAAACTGAAGTAGTCAATAGAACATTGTCTACCATGCTTAGGGTTGTTTTCAAGAATAACAAGAAAATGTGGGAAGAATGCTTGCCTCAATTCGCGTATTATCGTTCATTGCATTCTACTACTAAGATGTGCCCTTTTGAAATTGTGTACGGTTTCCTACCTCGTGCACCTATTGATTTGTTGCCTCTTCCATCTTCGGAGAAGGTTAATCTTGATGCTAAAAACGTGCTGAATTGACTTTAAAAATGCATGAGTTAACTAAGGAAAACATTGAGCGTATGAATGCTAAATATAAACTTGCGGGAGATAAGGGTAGAAAACATGTTGTGTTTGCACCTGGAGATCTTGTTTGGTTACATTTGCGTAAGGATAGATTTCCTGATTTGCGCAAATCAAAGCTAATGCCACGTGCTGATGGCCCTTTTAAGGTGTTAGAGAAAATAAATGATAATGCATATAAACTTGAGCTACCTGTAGATTTTGGGGTTAGTCCCACTTTTAACATTGCAGATTTGAAGCCTTATTTGGGTGAGGTAGATGAGCTTCCATCAAGGACGACTTCATTTCAAGAAGGGGAGGATGATGAGGACATCAATACCATTGTTACACCCACAACCCCTGCTACTATACATACTGGACCGATTACTAGAGCTCACGCACGCCAATTAAATTACCAGGTACTTTCGTTTCTAGGTAATGATTCTAATGTTCATGAGAATATGATGCTGCCTAAATTGGATACATTTGTTTTGCTTACAAATGAAGGGCCTAGCTTGGAGAAGGATGAACATTGGAGCAAGAACAAGCATGGAGTTGATGGCATGCGCAAGGGAGACAAAAACAGAGTTTCAAGTGATGATTTCAGGACTATGAAGCCACCATAATGAGTGCATGAAGCCTTAGATGAAATATACAAGATGCAACTTCATAATTTTCGTCCGGAGGCTATTCTAGGTGCTGCGTCACCTTATTTTTGGGCCAGGCCCATGTAGTTTCGAAATACTTCAATATAGGCTATTATTAGAGTCCGTATGTGTGGGGAAACAAGAGTTAGGGTTGGTTTCGGACCCCTCCTCCAAGGGCCATGAAATTCCCCCCTCTTCCTCCATATATACAGCCCTTAGGGCATCGTTTAGACTTTGGGTTTTGTTTAGATTAAAGTTCGGCATAGCTGCAACTTCACGTACTTCATTTGTGTGAAACGACCAGACAAAGGCGTCACAGAACCCCACCTTGATCAATAAAGCTTTCCTCTTATATTCGCAATATCCAGATTGCAATCCAAGTTTCTTGCTTGTTCTTCATTTGCCTGAAGGAAACATACATTCATCGTCATGTTGATCGTGCTCCGGCGTGGTCATTAACCTCTCGGAGTTGGTTTAGCGATTGCTAAGGCGCGACGTCCTCGCACGTTCATAGTCGGATCGTCAAAGTCGACTTCCTCCAAAACGATAGCCACCATCTCATCGAAAGACGGGACACCTTTGCCTCTATCAACTTGATTATGAATCATTTGATGCTTGCGAACCATGCCTCATGGGCAAGATGACTAAGACTCCGTTCTCCGGAACAATGTTGGAGCCATTGACTTATTGGAAATAATAAATACCGATGTATGCGGTCCGATGCGTGTTGAGGCTCGCGGCGGGTATCGTTATTTTCTGACCTTCACAGATAATTTGAGCAGATATGGGTATATCTCCTTAATGAAACACAAGTCTGAAACATTTGAAAAGTTCAATGAATTTCATAGTGAAGTGGAAAATCATCGTAACAAGAAAATAAAGTATCTACGATCTGATGGCGGAGGCGAATATTTGATTTACGAGTTTGGTCATCATTTAAAACAATGTGGAATAGTTTCACAACTCACGCCACCTGGAACACCCTAGCGTAATGGTGTGTCCGAACGTGGTAACCGTACTTTATTAGATATGGTGCAATCTATGATGTCTCTTACCGATTTACCACTATCGTTTTGGGGTTAACCATTAGAGACAGCTGCATTCACGTTAAATAGGGCACCATCTAAATACGTTGAGACGACACCGTATGAACTGTGGTTTGGCAAGAAACCTAAGCTGTCGTGTGGCGCCCCGAGTCCGATGTGCCAGGTGTCTCCTAGTTATTCGCCATCGTTGCCATGTCATTTGCTTGCGTGTTGCATTCTGCCATGTCATCATGTGCGTTGCATCCTCATGTTTTCAAAACTTGCATCCAGTCTTTTTCTCCATTGTCCGTTTCGGAATTGGACACTCTCACACGCACCCGCCGCACCTCCCAGATCTTGTTTCGTGAGCGGGAGAAAAATGTTCTCGGAATGGGCCGGGATTTTTCGAGTGGTCTTGGTATATCACCGATAGACCGCCAGTCAAATTTCGTTCCATTTGAAGGTCGTTTGATGCCCCAACGGTTAACCATGTAACCGCGAAACCCCTCTGTCTTTGCACCCCAGCACCCCTCCACAACAGCCCACTAGCCCCTCTAAACCCCCTCCGTGCTCTTCGCCGTTGGATCACGATCGTGTGGGCGAAAACCGCACCTCAATAGCCCTCTCCTAGCTCCCTCTACCTATAAATAAGCCTCCCCCTCCACAAATCATGGGTAAAACCCTAGCCTTCTTCTCCTCGCGCCGCCGGACACGTCCGGCCCCGCCACCGGACGCGTCCACCGCCGCCTCCTGGCCAATCCCACCTCGGCACGTGGCACTCCGCCACCGCCCACTGCCGCGGCCCGCCAGGCCCATCGCGGGCCCACACGAGCCCGCAACCGCCACCGCCTGCCTCCCGAGGGCTCGCGCCTCCGCCTCCCGTCCAGCGCCGCCGCCCGGCTCCCGCTCCCCGCCGCCCCGCTGCTCCTCGCTGGCGCCGCCGCCCTCGACCTCTCCTCCACCTGCTGCCGCCAAGCGCCGCCCGCCGAAGCTCCCCCGCCACAACCACCCAGATCAGCGCCGAGGCTGCCTCGCCAAGTGTCGCCGGCCATCTCCGTGCATGGATCCGCGGCGGCCTCGCCTGGATTTGCCCCGCCGTCCGATGCCCGTCATCGTCCGGACCCGGCCGCCCCTCGTCCTCGCCGCGCCGGAGTCCCGCCACCGTCGCCGCCAACGGGGTCCTCCTCAACCCCGACCCCCTGCGCCGCCGCTCGTGTTGACCCGCGCGTGGGCCACCGAGCCTCGGGGCCCAGCACCGCCTCGTGGGTCGGCCCAGCCCAGCTTCCCCGTCTGCCCCGGCCTGCCTCCTTCCTCGACCTGGGCCGAGCCCATGGTGAGTGCCCATCTATGCCCCGCCCTGGGCGTTGTTTTGTTATTCTGCGCTCATCTTCGTTTTGGCTAAGTGTGAAAAAACAACATCATGTATGCATCTAGTGAGGCTCATAACTTTGTGCATGTTTGTCCTATGGTGATGTAATTCATATGCAAATGTTCATCTCTCTGTGCTATATGTGATAGTGGTTGTTGCATTCATGTTAGGGTTCATAATGACATGTTAATATTCGTTGCAAAAGTGTTATGATCTGCTAGAAGTTGTCATAACTTGCTGATTTGTCTGTTTCATCGCGTTTTGTGTGTTTATCTTTTGAGCATCATGTCAACATGTTTTAGGAGCATATTCATACCATATTTACAGTGGTGATATCCATGTATATTTATATGCCCTGTCGTGACTAGCACAAGCATGCAAAGTAGGGTATTTGTTGTTGCTGATTTCAGTGACTTGGTGTTTTCTGCTAAGTCTGAATATTCTACATTATGTTGCCATGTTAACTTGATGCTACAAGTGAATCCATGGATAGTCTAGAGATTCTCAGTAAGATGTTCTGTATATCTTGTTGTGCTCTATCTATCCATGCCCTTGTTTGCATTTATAGCCTAATATAGCTTGTTGTTATCATGCTCTCAATTTGCTAAATAATGTTGATGTCAGTCTGTTAACAGTAAGTTCATTTTTGCCATGTGAATAGCTAGTGATATATGCATCCTATGGCCATGTTCTTGCCATGAGTAGCTGTACAAATATGCTGTATTGCTGTTGGTTGTATTCACTTGCCATGATATGCTTTATGTTGAGTTAACCAAGCTTGCGTGATAAGCTCGAACCCAAATCGGAGAAATGCGTATTCATAGGATACCCAAAAGAAACTGTTGGGTACACCTTCTATCACAGATCCGAAGGCAAGATATTTGTTACTAAGAATGGATCCTTTCTAGAGAACGAGTTTCTCTCGAAAGAAGTGAGTGGGAGGAAAGTAGAAGTTGATGAGGTAATTGTACCTTCTCTTGAATTGGAAAGTAGTTCATCACAGAAAACCGTTCCTTTGATGCCTACACCAATTAATGAGGAAGCTAATGATGATGATCATGAAACTTCAGATCAAGTTACTACAGAACCTCATAGGTCAACCAGAGTATGTTCCGCACCAGAGTGGTATGGTAATCCTATTCTTGAAGTCATGTTACTAGACCATGACGAACCTACGAACAATGAGGAAGCGATGATGAGCCCAGATTCCGTGAAATGGCTTGAAGCCATGAAATCTGAGATGGGATCCATGTATGAGAACAAAGTATGGACTTTGGTTCACTTGCCCGATGATCGGCAAGCCATAGAGAATAAATGGATCTTCAAGAAGAAGACTGACGCTGATGGTAATGTTACTGTCTACAAAGCTCTACTGGTTGCGAAAGGTTTTCGACAAGTTCAACGAGTTGACTACGATGAGAACTTCTCACCCATAGCGATGCTTAAGTCTGTCCGAATCATGTTAGCAATTTCCGCATTTTATGATTATGAAATCTGGCAAATGGACGTCAAAACTGCATTCCTTAATGGATTTCTTAAAGAAGAGTTGTATATGATGCAACCAGAAGATTTTGTCGATCCTAAAGGTGCTAACAAAGTGTGCAAGCTCCAGCGATCCATTTATGGACTGGTGCAAGCATCTCGGAGTTGGAATCTACGCTTTGATACTGTGATCAAAGCATATGGTTTTATACAGACTTTCAGAGAAGCCTGTATTTACAAGAAAGTGAGTGGGAGCTCTGTAGGATTTCTAATATTATATGTGGATGACATATTGTTGATTTGAAATGATATAGAATTTCTGGATAGCATAAAAGGATACTTGAATAAGAATTTTTCAATGAAAGACCTCGGTGAAGCTGCTTATATATTGGGCATCAAGATCTATAGAGATAGATCAAGACGCTTAATTGGACTTTCACAAAGCACATACATTGATAAGTTTTGAAGAAGTTCAAAATGGATCAGTCAAAGAAAGGGTTCTTGCCTGTCTTACAAGGTGTGAAATTGAGTCAGACTCAATGCCCAACCACTGCAGAAGATAGAGAGAAAATGAAAGTCATTCCCTATGCCTCAGCCATAGGTTCTATCATGTATGCAATGCTGTGTACCAGACCCGATGTGTGCCTTGCTATAAGTTTAGCAGGGAGGTACCAAAGTAATCCAGGAGTGGATCACTGGACAGCGATCAAGAACATACTGAAGTACCTGAAGAGGACTAAGGATATGTTTCTCATTTATGGAGGTGACAAAGAGCTCGTGTAAATGGATACGTCGATGCTAGCTTTGACACTGATCCAGATGACTCTAAGTCACAAACCGGATACATATTTATATTGAATGGTGGAGCTGTCAGTTGGTGAAGTTCCAAGCAAAGCGTCGTGGCAGGATCTACGTATGAAGTGGAGTACATAGCTGCTTTGGAAGCAGTAGATGAAGGAGTCCGGATGAAGGAGTTCATATCTGATCTAGGTGTAATACCTAGTGCATCGGGTCTGATGAAAATCTTTTGTGACAATACTGGAGCAATTGCCTTAGCGAAGGAATCCAGATTTCAGAAGAGAACCAAATACATCAAGAGACACTTCAACTCCATCCGTGATCAAGTCAGGGATGGAGACATAGAGATTTGCAAAATACATACGGATTTGAATGTTGCAGACCCGTTGACTAAGCCTCTTCCACAAGAAAAACATGATCAACACCAAGACTCCATGGGTGTTAGAATCATTACAATGTAATCTAGATTATTGACTCTAGTACAAGTGGGAGACTGAAGGAAATATGCCCTAGAGGCAATAATAAAGTTGTTATTTATATTTCCTTATATCATGATAAATGTTTATTATTCATGCTAGAATTGTATTAACCAGAAACTTGATACATGTGTGAATACATAGACAAAACACAGTGTCCCTAGTATGCCTCTACTAGACTAGCTCGTTAGCAAAGATGGTTAAGTTTCTTGACAATAGACATGTGTTGTCATTTGATGAACGGGATCACATCATTAGGAGAATGATGTGATGGACAAGACCCATCTGTTAGCTTAGCATAATGATCGTTATGTTTTATTTCTATTGCTTTCTTCATGAGTTATACATATTCCTTTGACTATGAGCTTATACTACTCCCGAATACCGGAGGAATACCTTGTGTGCTATCAAACGTCACAACGTAACTGGGTGATCATAAAGATGCTCTACAGGTATCTCCGAAGGTGTTTGTTGGGTTGGCATAGATCGAGATTAGGATTTGTCACTTCGAGTATCGGAGAGGTATCACTGGGCCCTCTTGGTAATGCACATCATGATAAGCCTTGCAAGCAATGTGACTAATGAGTTAGTTACGGGATGATGCATTACTGAACGAGTAAACAGACTTGCGGGTAACAAGATTGAACTAGGTATGAAGATACCGACGATCGAATCTCGGGCAAGTAACATACCGATGACAAAGGGAATGCCGTATGTTGTCACTACGGTTTGACTGATAGAGATCTTCATAGAATATGTAGGAACCAATATGAGCATCCAGGTTCCGCTGTTGGTTATTGACTGGAGATATGTCTCGGTCATGTCTACATAGTTCTCGAACCCGTAGGGTCCGCACGCTTAACGTTCGATGACGATTTGTATTATGAGTTATGTGTTTTGGTGACCGAAGATTGTTCGGAGTCCCGGATGAGATCACGGACATACAAGGAGTCTCGAAATGGTCGAGAGGTAAAGAATGATATATTGGATGATAGTATTCGGACACCTAAAGTGTTTCGGAATGTATCAGGTACATATCGGAGTACCGGGGGGTTACCGGAACCCCCCGGGGGATGATATGGGCCATATGGGCCATAGGAGGGAGGGAAGGCAGCCCACAAGGGGGTGGCGCCCCCCCATGGGGAGTTCGAATTGGACTAGGGGAGGGGGCGCAGCCCCCTTTCGTTCTCCTTCCCCCTTTCTCCCTCCGATAGAAGGAAGGGGGGCGAATTGGACTAGGAGTCCAAGTGTGACTCCCCCCACTTGGCGCGCCCCTAGGCCGGACTCCTCCCCTCTCCCTCCTTTATATACGGGGGAGGGGGGCACCTGTAAGGCGCATCAATTGTTCTTAGCCGTGTGCGGTGCCCCTCTCCATCGTTTACTCCTCCGGTCATATTGTCGTAGTGCTTAGGCGAAGCCCTGCGCGGATCACATCACCATCACCGTCACCATGACCACGCCATCGTGCTGACGAAACTCTCCCTCGACACTTTGTTGGATCAAGAGTTTGAGGGACGTCATTGAGCTGAACGTGTGCAGAACTCGGAGGTGCCGTATGTTCGGTGCTTGATCGGTTGAATCGAGAAGATGTTCGACTACATCAACCCCGTTAAGCTAACACTTCAGCTTTCAGTCTACAAGGGTACATGGACACACTCTCCCCCTCTCGTTGCTATGCATCTCCTAGATAGATGTTGCGTGATCGTAGCAATTTTTTTGAAATTGCATGCTACGTTCCCCAACAAAAATAATAATAGTGCAAGAGTGCCATGGACTAAGCTGGAATCTGCAAACATTTTATTTAAAGAAGAAGACAAAATAATTTGGGTTCTTTGTTAGATCAACGATAATGCGTATGAGAGAAACTCAACATTTTCATCGTGGTCTTCTCCTTAGTATGATTGAACAAAAGAAAAGAATTTAAGAGAAACACACTGAAATATTTTTGGAATTTTTAGTTTTTCTTCAAAGAAGCAAATTAAAGAAGGGAAAACAAAAACAAGAAAAACTATTTACACGGGAAAGATCCCAACAAGCAAAAGAAGAAATGGAAAATCTTTTTGGGTTTTCTTTTAATACCGCAACTAATTTAAACTAGAAAGAAAAACCGAAAAGAAGCGAGAAATATTTTTGGATTTTCTCAAAGTTTTTCAAACACACATGAAGAAAGCTAGAAAATAAAACTAACATGGATTATACAATGAAAAAGTCTGAACACCAACAACTCGAATGAAATGTGTGACCATGAATGTAATGCGGGTAGGAAATACGTACTCCCCCAAGCTTAGGATTTCGCCTAGCTTGGTGATCACCATCGGTAGTAGCCGTCTAGTCCCATGTGAAAGGGTTGAGGCAGCGCCACCTGAGCGTCCCACTCCTGGGGCTCCTCCTCTGCTGCTGCCTGTGCGTTTCGGTAGGCGATAATGTCCTCTAGTAGGATGGTGTATCCGTTCCTGGCATAAGAGTCAAACAAAGCAGGTGCAGGCAACAGAATAATATCACGAGCATTCTCACTAAAAACCAAGTTATAACGAAAGTGTTGCGGAGGCACAGGGGCATCAATAAAGTGACTGGCCTCGATCGCCTCATGATCTAAATAAACTCTGGGCAACAAATAATCATGGAGGAGTATCTAAATATTAAAGCATCTCGCTAAGCGAGTGGCATAAATACCTCCATGAATTCTACCCTTAGTTCTATTATTATGTAGGCGACATGCAATGATAGCCCCTAGGTTATAGGTGTGGTTGTTATGAAGTGCACGGCATAAAATGGCAAGGTCGGGAGCACTGAGTATACTACCCTTCTCTCTGGCAGTTAAGCATTTCATTATGAAAACAGCAAAGTAGTGCACAGAAAGAAATTGCAAACTAGTGGTTGTGGCTTTCGACACGCCCCTTTCCTCTCCCACAGTTAAAGTATGGAGGAAACCCTCAAACTCTGTCGGTCTGGGATATCTTAATTCCACATCTGGGGGAATTAAACATATCTCACAAAATTCAGTAAGCGATATCTGACAGGTTTCAGAATATAAATTAAACTGCACCTCAAGAGGTTAAAGCCTATTCAAGAAATGAAAGTTTTGCACAAAAGAATTTGTAAGGATGTGGCATTGGTCACACTCATCTACGAGGAAGTTGTGTTGGTGCAATATCTGCCTTCCTATGTTTTGGTGATCGTTGACAGAAACAAGTATGGACTGATTTGTTTTCTAGTGCATACAGAGAGAAATAGTCCATACAGAATCGAAGAGATGTTGTCTCCGATGCTAAGTTTGAGGAATTTTACCGAATTATATCTCCGGTGCTAAGTTTGAGGAACTTCACTGAAGTATATCTCCGGTGCTAAGTTTGAGGAACTTCACCGAAGTGTTGCAGAGAAGAAAGAGCTACATCTGTCGAAGACATGTAGATGAGAGGATTGAAGTGAAGGAATTATCCCCTCGAAAGTTTACTGCTGAAGCGAAGCATTTGGTTCGGTATTGTCGTCCGAAGAAAATTGTCTACAGTGAATGGAAGTCGAAGACAAATGAAGACATATTATTAATTTCGTTATTCTTCTTGTGTTCCTTTGAGTCATAGGACCTCTTTACTATTAAGAGAGGTATAGGTTCTCGAAGCTTAGATCCGCTGTGATGCTTAGCCCAAACGTATCAGAGATGCGAGAGAAATCTCTTTATGCTCCGAATGATTACCTAGCAGCAGTAGACATTGTTCTTCGTGCTGCAGGAGATATCTTTCAGACTGAGGAGTTAGCATTATTTGCTCTGCAAGTAATGTTACCGTTGGACTCGTGTCGTTTGGCCATTGGCCGCTCCTCGTGTTTGGTCATTTCCCATCAAGGAAGGCTGCGGCTATAAATAGTCACCCCACTCCAACGTTGCCCTTTGGTTGCTCCGTTTAAGATTTCTGAGAATATTGATTTGAGCACCCCCTCTTCGAGTGATTTGAGTTTAAGATCCACCGAGAGAAAAATCAAGAGCCCAAACTTAGACAGTGGTTTAGCATCACAGTAGTCCTGAGTTAGAGTTCTTGTACCTATTACTCTTGAGAGCTACTCACTCTCTAGATGGATAGGTGTTGGCTCGAGTGTTGAAGAGTTGTTGTCTTCATTGAGCAAGATCTTTAGAAACCAAGAGTGATTGTGGTTCGCGAAGGTCGACCGAAGGTTTGGAGATCACCGACAAGTATCTACCATGAGTGAAATCAACTGGAGTCTGATCAGCTTCAAGTTGAAGGAGAATAGGGTGAAGAGAGTATATCTTCTGTGTTAAGTCACAGCCCCTCCTGCCAGACGTAGCCCTTTGGCAGAAGGGTGAACTGGTCTACCAAATCTCTCTGTCGCCACCAAGCACCATTGGTTCAATTTACTTCACTGCTATACTTTCAGCGTTTTACATTCGTGCTCTATGACAATAGTTTATCTGATCTTTCATTCTCTATTGCATATCATTCATTTCTATTCTTTCTGTCATTCCCATCAGTCATCACTCGTTGCCCACTTTGTCGCACTCTCACTATTCTATTATGCTATCTTAGTCCTTGTCATTATCTGTGTTGTGATCAATTACCTCATCATAGCTTTTGCTCGTAGTTATCTATCGTAGTTAATTTCCTACTCTCTATCATGATAATGTATCTGTTGGCATATTGCATTACCATCGTTATCATCAAGCCTGTTGTATACTATGCTCGAACCATTATTGCATCCTACATTGATGGTTTTGTTCCTCAATAGTGTGCTTGATTGAGTTCATTTCTACCGAACCTTATTTCCGCTGCTGTGTCTGGGGTAAATTCAAAACATTCAAAAGAAATTTTGAACTCCCATTCACCACCCCTCTGGTCGATATACTCTCGGTCCTAACAATTGGTATCAGAGCAGGTACTCCATGTCTCTGCTTATTAAAGGTCTAACATCCTTGGAGTTCTGAGTATGTCGCATGCAGGTAGATTCTCGCACTCTGAAAGATTTCCTATCTTCGATGGAAATGACTATCTTTACTGGAAAGAAATAACGAGAATCAGAATTCAAGCCATCAACATAGACTTGTGGGAGATTGTGAAAAATAGATACACCATTCGATGATCCCACTTCTGATGACAAAGCAAATCTACGGTTGAATGCTCAAGCAAAAGATACATCTGTAGCAGTCTTTCAAAAGACATATTCCTTCGATTCTGAAAGCTCGACACTGCCAAGAAACTCTGGGATGCCATCAAAAATGCTCATGAAGAATTTATCGGCAGAACGGATCCCCACACTCAAATGCTTCGTGCCATGTTTGCTGGTTTCAGAAGTCCGCGTAAGGAAAGTGTTATGGAACTCACTGATCGATTGACAAACATTTTCAAAATATTTCATCAATGAGGAGTAACTGATATCACCGATAGAGATGTGGTCAATAAGCGACTGAGTGCTCTTGACGCAACCTTTGATCCCATCATAGCTGAAATCAAGCAAAGACCAGACTATGAAGAACTTCACTATGTTGAGATCATGATGTTGTTGTCCCTTCATGGAGAAAAGATGGAACTTGAAAATGTAGATCAAGAATCTTCTTCAGAAGCTGAAGGGGAAATCCTTTCACACTATGGCGGCTAACAAGAAGATATCGAGAATCAACACACTATCACAAGGGAACTTGAAATGCTAACAGAAAGTCTAAGTGATCTTAGAAAACAAAATCTATGCCTCACAAATGATGACGAATTTGAATTGCCTCAATCCTAAAGAAAGTTACCACCAAAATAAATGAAGTGCTTCAAGAGCAAACAATTCGGTCACCTCATAGCTGATTTCCCCTGCCGGGAAAGGCCAAGCTACAGATGGAAATATCTTCATTGCAATGGATTCACTCGAATGGATTGTCATACTAAGCTCCCGAAGAAGAATAAATCTCCATCATCCTCTTCGATGAGACCAGTCACTGACGTACAAGCCAAAGCTACTATCGAATCCAACATGAAGAAAATCTCTTAGCGAAACATAGTCTATGCTAAAATCAAAAAGGATTCCGAAGATGAGACATCTGAATCTGAATCAGATGATGAAGATCTTCACAGAATGATAGGAAGGAGCAATGCCTTCATTTATTATGAATCATCTGAGAAATCACTTGAATCAGATACTGATGATGATGCCTCAAGTGATGGTGAACCAATCGCATTCTGTCTCATGGCAAAATCCTCGAAAGATCATGTATCAGCAAAACACCAAAAATCCATGAATGGATATTCTCCCGAATACATTGCCTATCCTAAACTTGTTAAGCTTGCAAAATCTCAACATAATGAGCTTCAAATGCTTGAGAGAAATCATAGGAAAACTGAAGGATTACTGGTCGAAGAGATGGAGAAGAACCAAAAGTTGATTGAAGAGCATGATGCTTTTTCTTCAACTATTGATGATCTTACCAATCGATATGATTCCCTTTCAATCGACTACGAGAGTTTATCAGATGAACTCCTTAACAGGAATCAAGAACTCGAGTCACTAAAAGAGTCTCACAACAAGCTGGCAAAAGAAAATGCTTCTCTCTTCACCGAGCAATCTAATAGTCTTCCTGATGATTTTGTACCTCCTTGCTTAAAATGCCTAGAATGTAGCAATGCTGATTCACATGTTGAAACATCCAATGCTTTCGTCGAGAACACTACAACGAATGGTAACACTAACCCCTCCTCCGACGAATTTGCTGCTATAACTGATGAAAATTGCATGCTAAAGGACTTGCTTGAGACAGGAATGCTAAGAATTCTAGAAGGGCATCAAACTCTCTGTGATGTGCTCAAGAAGTCAATACTGCACAAAAATCCTCAAAAGGAAGGATTGGGCTTCGAAAGAAAACTCAACATTGATGGAACTTACTGGACTCCCGAGCAGTATCCTCGAACGAGTTGGGTTCTTGCTAAAAGCAAAACACTCAAACCTGCAATTCTGTCAGGATATGATACTTCCGTTACTATTGTTTTCTGATGAGTCTGATGACTCAAACTACAAATTGTTCAAACCAGAATATGGTAAGGTTTTCGCTCGATATGTTGGGACTAACTGCATGTCTGGTTCACCCAAGAAGCAAATCTAGGTGAAGAAGTGCATCATTGAAACTCTATCTGTCACTGCTAACTTGTATATGTACAGTAATTGTCACACCCTGATTTTCATGCCACAACACCTAAGCTAATAATCATGCTATTATATGGTTTGACAAAAACTTTTGAGTGTTTTGGACTTTGCTTGATTGGATTTTTGTTTGCTGTTTGCAAGTGCTCTAAAAATCAAATAAATCCTCCAACTCTTATACTCCTTATCTTTGATCCAAAACTTTGCCCAATGATCATTCCATGTGTATAGGTCAGAATAGTATTTTATTGTAAAAATAATTTGGCCAAATAGTATTTTCTAAATTAGGTTTTCCAAACCCCCCTGAATTGAGACTTGAACTACAAGTACTTAATTAAGGGTGTGAAAAATCTTTCAAAAATCGTATTTAACTCCTATTAGATATAGGACTCCCCAAAACCACAAAAATATTATTTTCAAAGTTGTTCTTATATTTTATTTAAAGGTTTTTTCTTTAGGCCAAAAATGGTCTTTAATAGGTTAAAATTATTTTAATGTTTCAAAAATATTTGAGAAAATTTAGGGAAACTCAGTGGACATATATTTTCCATATATATGAGTTTCAACACATGGTCATGTTCAAAATATTTGACAAAACCCTCCAAAACCATTTCTTTTCATTTCAAGTATTTGAAATATTTCTGAAAGAAATATTGTCAAATAAACCCAAGAAAATTCTACCAAGTCATATATGCATACTGTGATGATCTTGCAAAGTTTCATCTCAATCAAAATCATTTTGGTTCACAAAAGTGCCCCAAAACCCTCTCTGACCAGATCCAAGTTTGAACAACTTTACATTGCCAAGTGCCTCCTTTTGATTCCAATTTTTGTGGACATGTTAAAATCCTCAAATGATGAGACTACACCAAGTGGTTCATCAAGGAGAAGAGATTGGCATGGCTAAATCTTGGAAAACCCATTTCTGTTGATTTCTAGGGTTTGCCAAAGTTACATTGGCAACTTTCTTCAAATGAGCTCAAACTTGGTGATCCACCTCAACTCTATATATTGATCCTGTTAATTCTCATGTCAAGTGGAATTCATTTGCTTGCTCAAAACATTATCAAACACCTTCTGCCATCTTTTCAAAATCCTCATTTTGACCACTTACACTATTCTCCTTGAGCTCAACTTTTTACCAGAGCTTCTCCTAGTCATCTTCCACCACCAGTAACTCCCTCTCTCACAATGCTCAATGATTGAGGGGTAAAAACCCCTATTTACCTCTCTGGACAGCCACAACCCCTCTCTCTCTCTCCACCCTTCTCTCACCAGAGTTCCCCCAGGGCATCCAAGGCCATAGCCCACTTCTTTACTTCCCCCTAAAGCTACCAGACACCTTTGGCCGCGCCCACATTGCATAGAAAATGGCCATGCCGGCCATTTGGGCGCTCTGGAGCACGCTACAGTGCGCTCCCGCACTGTAGCCGCCCCCTACCAAGCACCTCCGGCCACCTCGGGCCTCCCCAGCGCGCCCTACGAGGCGCCTCGATGTCCACGACACGCAATGCTATCGGCCCCCTCCTCCCTTGCCCTCGTTCTCCCTCCTCAAGCTCACCCGAGCGCGGTCTGGACCGCGCCCATGGTGCACCGGTGCCCCCCTATATAGAGCCGGCCCCCGAGCACTCCCTTGACTCTTCTGGATCCCTCTTTCTCCCGTGCACCTCCCAGACATCATCCCTCTCCCCCAAGTGCTCTCCTGCCCCCTCCATGGCCGGAGTGCTGCCGCCGACCGCCGCTCGGATTCGGGCACCACGGCCCCTCTCTCTTCTCCCTACCCACTCCAGTACTCCCTCACCACCACCACGAAGCCCCCCATCGCCTCCATTCTTCCTCGGGACGCCCCTGCGCTCGAAGCCTGCAATGGCCGATGCCATCCTCCCCCGCGGGCGAAGGCCCGCTCCCCTCCGAGGAAGCTGGCGCCCGTAGTGTGGCCTCCCGGATGCGGCACGTCTCCTCCAGCACGCTGGTGGCTGGATCGCCGGAAACGGTGGCCGGTAGCGCCGGCAGTCGCCGTCGACATCTCCCCTGCCTCGCCTCCTCTGCTTCGGGCGGGAGGTTGAGGACGACGCCGCGGCCAGCGGGCCCCACCTGTCAACGGCTTGGCACAGGGCCTGAGCCGCTGACGGGTGGGCCTGCCCCTTTAAGTGGACACGGGTCCCGCTCGGAGCCGCCTCCCATGCGGGAAGGCGTAGACCCAGAGTACACCTTCGACGTCGCCTCCTACTCTCGCGTGGCCGAGCCGATGAGCCGGCCGAGTGCGCAGAGGTACTATATTACGCTCAGCGTGCGCTTTAGGTATAACCTAATTTCTTTTCTTTTTCTTTTTCTGGTAGGATTGTAAAATCCATAAACAATTCAAATCAAATCCAAATTTGATGATTCAAATTTCTAGTAGTTCCTAAAATCATGCCCTATCACATGGGGCTATTTGCACATTTTTCCAGAAGCATCTCCGTCACAAATATTTATGAAATCCCCTTTTTCCATTTCTGTGATAAACTTTAGAAAAACACAGAGAGCCCATTTTCGATCCAAATGTCATGATTCAAATTCCTGTATAGCTTTAAGTTCAAACCTTAGTTGTTGAACATTTTTCCCAGTACTTTATCTGCAACATGAAATATTGGCCCATTTCTCCATATATTGCTAACTTTGCAAATTCATAGGAAATTCATTTGAACTCCAAATCTAGTGAAACCAACTCCTAAATACTTCTAAAATCATTCCTTGATAAATGGGTGCCTTTTCTCATTTTTCAAAAAAAAAATCCTGTACACTTCTTGCAAATCCATTAATCCCTTGATTCCATCATATTGAAATGTTCAGAGATATCCACTGATCAAATCCCAATGAAACCACTTTGGTCATTCCTCTTATGACCAATGGAATCCTAGAAAAGTCCAACTCACATTTTTAGAGCACTTTTATTTTTGCCTTGTTGTGTTGCTTATTGTGATTGTTTCCGACGTTAGTTGACGAAGTAGACGGAGTACTTGGAGAAGGACCACAAGACTTGAAGACACTGATGAACCAGGCAAGCAGCCCTTTGACCATGTCTAAGAAACCCTTTTTGCGCATGTCATATGGCACTTTTATTGCTTGCATCGAAGTCATGATAATGTGTTGACCACTTGAGGTGGGTTGTCTCCGTTGCTTTTTCTCGCTGACACTTGCATGATGCATGACCCTACCTTTCTATGAGGGTTATGTGAGTTGGTGTAGTTAGGATGCTAAGTAGCTGTTATGCAAATGGGATGGGTATATGCATGGTGAGGGAAACCAAGTTGTTTTCAAAGACTTTTCAAAAAACCCCGTCGGGTGCCACTAATGCCCAAGGGAGATGGTGAGCTAGGTTACCACTTGATAAAGAAGTGGTGTACCGGAGCAAGTTGTGTGGAAGTGTCTTCGAAAATGGATTAGATTTAATATTTGTCGACCGTCCCAACCTTACATGCGCAACTACTCTACCCTTATATGGGAAAGGGCATTATTGATTACCTAGCTCGATACTAGCATGGTGCCCACATTACTAGTGAAGGGGGTGACATGAGGTCACTCTCGGGACGGGGTCGTGCCAGGTAGGGCGGCCATGACTGTTTTTACAGGGCACCGGACACAACGTTGGTACCCCGTGCTTGTGGTATGTGATGAATATGGGAGCTAGGGTCCACAATTTTAAGACGTAAAATGTTGGACAAGGGGGTTACTACCAATCGAGTGGACTCTATGTTAGTGTCGTCTAGGCAAAGATAGTGATCGGGTGCTTACCCCGGGTACTTGAGGCACCGCGGGTCATCGATGACACAAAAGTTCCCCGGATCTTGTGGGTAAAGTGTGCAACCTCTCCAGAGCGTAAAACTATTCGAATAGCCGTGTCCACGGTCAAGGACAGTTGGGCAGTGCTGCTTAAACTATGTCAAGAGTTTTACAAACCGCGTGTGTGTGTTGATGAAACTATTTGGGTTAAGTCAGATGACTTGACACAATGATCAAGTTGGATTGGTGTCCAACTCTGTTTATGTTGGTATCTGTAACTTGTTCATACAGATATCTGTACTCTCATGATGCATACTTTACAGGTTGATAGATCATGTCATTGCACACAAAACTAGCTTTCTGCAAACTACCTACTTAGTGCTATATCATTGCATTATTGTGCCTTGTTCCAATCATGGGTTGCTTGCGAGTACATTCAAAGTACTCATTGGCTTGCCACTGGTTATTTTATTGGCCAGGCATGAAAGAACATGATATGATGAAGCAGTGACGAACATGCGAGCTAGGACGCTTCCCAGTCAGAATGCCTGTAGGGTTAAAGCAGATGGCATGGGTTCTACTTACCTACGAAGATTTCCGCTGCTTAAGTTTATTTGGTATTCAACCCTTGGGGCTTTATCTATGTAAGACTTGACCATAATGGCCATAATTTGTGTAAAACGGCATGTATGGATGTAAGACTCTTGTTATTCAGCTTCTGTGTGTTCAGTGAGCATTGATCTCTGGGATCACTATACACGTGCATTTGGTGTCTTGACTTATGAGTCGGGGTCCCCACAGTAATTTGCAGAATCGCGCTGGGAAATTGTCAATTGGGTATCGATCAAACCTTAGACAGAAGGAGTACATGCGTACCTCCTCGAATCATTATGCTCATGTCTCTAGAAATAACTTCAATGCATATTCATATGATTACTCTCGAAATGCACATGTGAATTACAGATCTCGCCAAATGAATGCTCTTGCTCAGACAAAGAAAACGAGATCCTCGTTGCCCACACAAGTGTGGGTTGCGAAGAAGAACTAATTCTTTCTCACAGGTGTTATCTCAGGGATTCCTCTAGTTTATCCTTTTTCTGAGATCTATTTTGTTGGTGCTAGTTCCTTGTGTTTTGAATCGCTTTCTTTGCTTGTTCGTTGTGTTTGTGTTTTGTCCGAATGTCAACTCACTCAGAGCTCCGTGGTTTGTGTTTTATCTCGTTTGGCTGAGTGTTTTGATTCGGACCTTGTTATCTCTCTATTCTCTCTCATCCAATCTATGTTGTCCATCATAGACATGCAATTTGATCTACACAAGAATTCAGTCTGAAATCCTTGGTCGCGAATGAAATCGACTTTCAACATTAATCTGTTTTTTGCGTTTCCCCTTCCTCAAACCTTTTGGCCTCCCGGTCAGTTTCTGAGATTTCTACAGGAAACGGTTGCCACGTGCCCACGTCCCCACGATCGTTATCGCGTCCTTTGAATGTGGAACGTCCCACGTTTGTCGGCTGTTGATTTCAGAAGAGGTGGTTTATCCCGCGGGCTATAAATACCCCTCCCGTCTTCTTCTTACTCAGTTCTTCCTCAAACCCTCTCCTGTTAATCTCCCGAGCCCGAGCTCGAAGAACCACCATCGAAACGCCTCGCCATGCAACTCTGGTGAAGTCTCACCATCGTTGGTCGCGCCAGTGCGGTAAATCTTCTCCTCCGCATTGCCGTAGTTAATCCTTGCAGCCAAGCTAGGGTGCCCTGTCTACTTCTCTAATCTAGGGCTGTTCTTACTGTCGTATTTTTCCTTGATTTATTTCCTTGAAGTAGATCTTTAGGCTTCTCTAAGTTATGACTGGTACGGTTTGTAGTTTTTCCCTCGTACTAGTTATCTTGGATCTAGGGTTCATGAGTATTCTTTCAAAAGATTAGATATTTGTTAATGTGCCTTATCGGGCATTGTAACACCCTGGATTTTGGCCCTTTCTTTTTATTTTGAATTTCTTTGGATTTTGCTTTGGATTTCTTTTTCTGTGGCTCTATCACTGGTACGCGTCGGTGCTATACAAACGGTTTTTCACCCCTTTCCACGACGGCATTTGGAACCGCCACCAAGTGAGTGTGGGCGATAGGTGGGTCCTTCCCACACGACCCAGAAACCATCGGGATATGCCCTCCTGGCACACACGCTCGGCAAAATGAGGTCGTGTGCGACCGGCGAGCGCTCAAATATGGTAATACGTACAATAGAGCAAGAAAAATACAATTATACAGGCAAAATTGTTTCCGGTCGCAAGTAAATCCCACATAGTCAGTCCCCACTAAACGTTTCCGTTCATATGTACATCCCACACAGTCGCTCCAAGGAAAACGTTTCCGTTCACAGGTACATCACACACAATTTTCCCCGTTAAATCGTTTATGATAGCATTGCCATTGCACACGATATTAACAATTTTATCGTTTGCGTTATTGAATGCATGACACACGGTGCGTAGTACAAACTGTGTGGCAAAGGCCGTCCATCACACACAGTTTTTATGTGGTAAACGTTTGCGCATGGTGGCCTAACGCAAACTGTTTTCAAGAGAAGGTCGTGTGTGCAGTGGAGATTGATCGCACACGTAGTGGATCCTAGAAACGTTTCTGATCTCCACGTCTATCGCAGACGTTTTGCTTTCGCAAACTGTGTGCAGTGTAATCCCTAATTCAAAAATCACATGTTTTGAATTTGAAAGTAGGCAATCACTTATTTCATATCCAACCATGTTTATTACAAATATAGGTTCAACCACGAATGCATAATTCGATGCACATGTACATATACTGAAGAACTACAGAAGCACCAAGTAAAGAATGATGAACCACAGTTGTACTAAAGACTGTAAAGAGAGAGGCGAAAGACATTATGGTTGCTGGAGAAGGTGAAGCGGAATGCCCATATTGTGCCCTCCTCCATGCGTAATGCGCGCACGACTCTAGGCCAACCCCTTGTGATGGCTGCCCATCCATCCTTCACTGTCTTCATTACGACTTCTTGATGCTCATTGTAGTCTGGATGAAATACTTTAACCTTCATTGCGTGTCCACCAATCATGTACTTTGCGAGGTAATCTTGAGTGAACTGCTTTGGGAACCACTGCGAACGAAAAAGATTCATACATTGTTGTCTAACAACTCATTATGGGCAGTAAAAAGAGAAGGCTGCAGAGTTTGTAGTTACCATCCTACAACTCACTATTCTATTGGATAGAGCATAAACAAATAATTTGCTTGCCACCATTCGTATCTTTTTGCTAATAATCCTTATCAGTTTCCTCACTTGATGCTTTTTCATGAATATCTCATTGCCCCATACGCAAAAAGGGTCGATGCGTGGATCCTTGCCAAGGGCATACGTACCTACAAGCAACAAGTCAATATTAGAAGCTAACAAGTGTCCAGGCCTGGATCTATATGCACTACATTATGGAACAACGGGGGGAGTACAAGCCGAGGGATGAAGCTAACCTCGGCGGAAAATGGTGGCCACTCCCGTTGTTGTCCTGCATAATTAGTGGAAAGGCATGGTAAGTACAACAACCTTAACATCAAACAAATATAGCAAAGGTAAACAACATCATTTCCAAATGATAGCTTGAATGTGTTGGTTTCAGCATGCTGTTAAAGCAGATATAAAATGGAAGGCAATGTTACCGACAACACATCAAATATTGCAATTCAAACTGGTATTGTTGAAAATGAGCTTAAACATCACAATGGATAAATGTGTAAAACTGAAATAAAGGCCATGTGTTAACTACACCAGGAATAACTAAAACCAAATATAGTCGTTCAAATTGGTATTGATGTAGTCGAGCGGCACAATTCTGACTTGCGCATAATGAACAACACATTGTGAATGACTGGAATAAACTAGGCATAAATGACCAGTATAACAACCAAATATAGCCATTGAAAACTAGACAGAGTCTCACTGCAACCAACCTAACAAGCAAATACAGATAAACATGGCATATGCTTGAAAACTGGACAAATGCTCACTACAACCAACCTAACAAGCAGATACAAATAAACAAGGCATCTGCTTGATAACTGGACAAATGCTAAAAAAGCAACCCAACAACCAAATATAGATAAACAAGGCATCTGCTTGATAACTGGACAAATGCTCACTGCGACCAAACTAAGAACCAAATACATATAAACAAGGCATCTTCTCGGTAACTGGAAAAATGCTCACTCCAACCAACCTAACAACCAAATACAGATAAACAAGGCATGTACTCACTATAAACAACCAAATATATCCATTCGTGAAACTCAAGTGGACAATTCATACTTAAACATCACATAGCCCTATTGAACAATACATTTTGCATAACTGAAATAATTAAACACGGCACAGTGAAAGTACCGCACGGCAAATGCTACTACAACAAAGGGTACGGGTTGGCAAGCTAGAAAAGGCAAGATTTGTTGATAGAATGTTGCCTCACATTTCATGGACGGGATCCTTCTAGTTGGAAGAGCACAGACCCATGGTGAGCTCTCTGATGTCATAGATGGGCTGTTTCACCTTGGAAGAACCTTCATGGGTGCCCTCGTCGTGGTCGTGGTCGATGAGATCTGACTTGGCAATTGAAGATCCCAAGCCGCCGCCGTAGAACGTGTCCTTCAGAAATGACAAATGGGCTCGATGGCATATAAAGATCGCAAATCCTTGACCGCTTGGCGGTGGAGATCGGCGGCAGGGCCGTAAAAGAGATCGACGACGGTTGAACTAGAGGGGTTGGGGATGGACCACTTAACCGATGACATGGCCCGCGTGAAGCCGTCACTGTGGACGAGCTTGATGTCGTAGCCAGCTTTCCCGAGATACAGTAATAAGCTAGCCCGCTGACATGAAGCCTTCGGCATGGAAACATAGTCAATGTCTTCACTGGCTTCCACGGCGACATGTTGCTCCGGGATCGACAGGTCGGGGCGAACAGCGGCCACCTCGCCAATGTCCGCCGGAGAGGCCATGATAAACCTCTTTTTGGCTGAACGCTCGTCGGGCTCCCCGGGATACGTGGTCGAGCTTAGATTGTGACATTCTGGAGCAGGGGTTGTGGATCTGGCGGGGAGGGACATTGCAGGACTCATCTAAAACACAGGAGAGTGGGGCGACGGTATGGGAATCACTGGGTAACCTCAACTTTATTATTTAAGCTAGGAGGAACAGGCAGACCGGCAGGGGTTACCGGCGGCGCCGGCGGGGCCGCGGGCTAGGGTTCAAGGGGGGAGGGGGCGGGTGGGGGACTGTCGGTTCTATATCCAGCATATCTCGTAGTAGGGATCCTAAGCTAAGCGTCTTGGAGCGATGGTAACATGGACACGGGATTTTACCCAGGTTCGGGCCCTCTTCATGGAGGTAAAACCCTACGTCCTGCTTTTGATTGTATTCATAAGGGGATAGTACATAGTACAGGTATCTACCATGAGAGTGTAGTAATGAATATGAGATTGTCTATTGACAAGCCTGGCCTCGGTTTATATATGCACCGTAGGCCTAGGGTTTAGAGGAGTCCTTGTCTTGTGCGCCAAGTCTTGTGGAATCCTCCTTGTATTCGGCATGGGCTGCCCGAAGTGGCCCATCAGTGAATCATCATGGGGGTCCTTGGCCCGATCCAGCAGGTCAGGAGACGACACGATGAGTACCCCCTAGTCGAGGACACCGTCAGTAGCCCCCTAAACCGGTCTTACTGTTGGGGACGCTCCTCGACTCTTCCGGACTGTTCTTCATCTTCGGTCGTCGGTCTTGAAAACTAGTTCAACAAATCTTCTTATCTTCGATCTTGAGGATCGCCGAAGTGAATCCGAAGAGTTTACACATCGGGTATCCGAGGAGCCCCTTTAAATTCTTGGCCTTTATCAATGCCTTCATTGAGAGTTCCACTGTGCCACATCTTGGGTTTGAAGTTGTTCCCATGCGGCGGTGTCGTCTTGCATCCAAGCCCCAATGTCGGACTGCATTCGAGGTATCTTTTGCAGCCGAGCACCAACGCTGGACTGTATCCGAGCTCCAATGCCGGACTGTATCCAAGCTCCAACGCCAGACTGTATCCAAGCTCCAGTGCCGGACTATATTCGAGGTGTCATAGATCACCTTGGGTTGAAAAAGTTTGAAGGAGGTTATCCGAGCTTAACGATGAAAAGTTCTCTATGGAGTCACCCGCTCACAGCCGAGCTTTATGTCGGACTGCTTCCGAGGTGATGCACCACCTCGGGCTCAGGCTAATTGTTTGCGGATTTTATTTCCGATTGATGCAATTTATTTACTGACGACATATATAGCCAGTAGCCCTCAAGGTGTGTGTCGGCCTAAAATCCGAGATGCACATTAGAGGAGATAATGATCGGTGGACGGGCCCTTGAGAGAGGGTTTTGAGAAGTCGCCGTAATATATTAGCTTGTTACCGGATAAGTCCCAGTTGGTACCTATTGTTGTCCGAAGACACATTTGCCCATAGTTCGGTCAAGCCGAACACTAAGCACTTTGAATTTTCTGCATTGAATAGGCAATGTAGTAGCCCCCGAGACACTGGTTGGGTGGCAACACCAGATCAGGGGATCGATGTGCCCCTTTAATATTAGTAAATGATAAGCCCGAAGCCCAGTAGCCCCCGAGCCTTAATGTGGGCACGAGTGGCCGAATTAAGGATCGATGTCCGGAGTAAAATGACAAATTATGTGTAATGATTCTATGTATCCAAGTACTCTACATCATTAATGCTCGGATCCGCACTGTACAAAACTTTTTGGTCGACCATCGGCTTCAACCTCCTCGGCCAGTAGCCGGGGAGTGTTTGTCCCACTTTATAAAGCCTTTATGAGGGCAAAGATTTATGACAAACAAGGCAATCCGGCCATACGGTTTTATAAACAAAGGTATGCGGAGAGAATGTTATATTAGTATTTAATGTAAGAAACATCTTCCAAAGAAAATAGTCCCGCTATCGGTTCATTTCATTGGGTTGTCATGGTGACCATGATCATGAAACCTCACCTTCGAACAATGCAGAAGAAAAATATTGAGGATTTAGTTTGGGGAAAGTTCCTGAACTATGTGGTCTTTAGCGAACCTAAATTTTCACTTCCGTCGTTGCCTACCAATTATATCCTTTAAGATCGCTAGCTTTCGGCTTCACCCAGTCTGAGGTACTAACTCGGATGACCCGGTAGTAACAATCACAGAGGTGCTCCCTTTACCGCCTAGCCGAACAATCGGGAACGTAGGGGTAAGCACAGGAGCCAGGCAACCCAGCTTGGCCAGAATATTAAGTCAAATTGATGCATATTTATGGCTTTATAACGATGATTACGGAAGGTGGCCCTCGTGTGTAAAATACAGACGCCAATGATATGTTTATTTTGACTCCGTTGCAACCGTTTATCAGTTGAAAGTGGCCCATCGTCAGCTTCCCCTCCCTTGTAGATGCTACGCAGGGTGTTTCCGCAATAACAAAACAACCCTTAGCCGACGTCTCGGTGCCCGAAGGCGGTTGTGTTAGCATAAACGAGGCAATCAGATATGCGGGCTTTATAACTTTCACTTAGTCATAGGAGCTTTAAACTGGGGAAGCTAGCTACGAGCCCCCGGTTAGTGTTCGGCACCGACCGAAGTCTAGCCATTAACACTTCGGGCAATCTTATGAAAGGCCCATCGTTTAACACGGGGTAATCGGTATCGATCTATAGTTTGATGCCGTCATCGGATCACTGACCAGTTTACGCCCATTGTGACAGTCAGTTTTCGGCTTTCTCCACTGAGGTGCTTAACCATTCGAGCTAGAAGCACAATCACAGTGGTTCTCCCTTTGCACACCTAGCCGAACAAAGCGGAACGTAGGAGGCAAGCACAGGAGCCAGGCAACCCAACTATTGACCGAAGAGACAATTCGAAACCGATGCATATAGAGCAATATTCGAGAATATTTTTGCCGAATCTCTAAAGGTGTCCAGCGTTGCGCTACGAGACTTATGCTGGAAACACATAAAAAGTGTCATAGGCTTGGAAAACCAAAAAACTTCAATAAAAACTTTACGCCCGAACTAAATCGAGTCATTTGGTGCCAATCCGAAAATTGGTCTTACTTTTGTGCTTATGTCGTGCATTAGTATGACACATCCGATCTCAAGACTTCAAGCGGGTCAGCCTACGGCTGCGACCTCCAATCCCGAAGGCGGAGTAGTGCTTGTTAGGCCAGTTTAGCAAACTAAACTCGAGCGACATTAGAGAGAAAACAGGCTATCCGGTTGTTGACCACACACTCGAGTCGAGAAAGGAGTGGTAGAAAAAGGCTGTGCAGCGACTAAGAAGAAAACATCTATTATAAAATGGCTCATACTAGTTTAAGAGCCCCCAAGTGACTTGGGTAAAAGAATTTTATGTATAATGATTGTATGTACCGAAGTACTTATATCATATCTGTGTTCACCCGAACTTTAAACGCGTCTTAACCGATCGTCGGCTTCTCCCTCTTTGGTCAAGGGCCGAAAAGTGTTATGTACTCCACGTGTCGAGAATATCGACGGTGCTTCCGATAACCAGGCAATTAGGCCATAAGGTGTAACAGACAAAGCGCGCTCAGGGAACTTATGCTATATTACTGACTAAGTGTAAGAAGCATCTACGAAGAAAATAGTACCCCCACCGATACCTTTCTTCGGTTGCTCATTGTTACTATGAGACTTGTGCAATAGATGTTTGTACTCATGAGTTCCGTTGTGTGCCGACCATGATTGAAAACAATAAGAGCGCTAGCTTTCGGCTTCAGCCAGTCTGAGGTCCGAGCTCGGATGACCCGATCGTGACAATCGCAGAGGTGATCACTTCACTCCCTAGCCGAACAATCGGGAACGTAGGGGTAAACATACGAGCAAGGCAACCCAGCTTGCGGAACACTTAAGTCAACATGGTGCATATTGTGGCGTAATACACGAGCAAGGAACGAAGCCATACAAGTATAATAATATGCAAGAGGAAAGGCTTCATAAAGGAAGCCCCCAGGTAAACGGGGTATTTGAATTTGTGTGTCACAAACAAAGTTTTGACAAGGAAGTTTTTCACAAACAACTTTTTGCCAAAAAGTATAATGCTTGGTCGAACCGAACATAATTGAAAACTGAAAGTTTTTGAGCATGAAAGTGACTTAGCTGGTTAATGTGCTCGGTGTTGATGACGGGATTCGGGCTTGTGGCGGGACGAAGACGCCCACTGATCTGTGATAGATCCGACAAGGTTCGCAGTCCTCGGCATGGCCGAGGTCCCATCCCCCAAGCCCGAGGTGTCCGAGCAAGGAGTTCGGCACTCCAGAGTAGTGACACGGCTCGGACAATGTGGTAAGGCGAAGTCCCCAGTCTATGCGAGCTGGCGGAGTTGGTCGGCAAGGTGACAATGAATCCCCCATGCCAGTCGACCTGTTCAGCATAGTGGATGTCAGTTTGATGAAGCGACGAAGCTGCGCGGCTGATGTTGCGAGATGAAGTTCTCGGTCCAGTTAACATGGCGAAGCTGTGATCAGCGGATGCCGAAGTCTCATGCAGGTCGGCGTAACACAGTCAAAATCGATTACCTGCACACATAAAACAGTGCAAGCAAAAAACAATAATAATTGAATGAAAAAATTGCATAGTTAATATATGTGAAGCGAATCATGAGGTAAGTTTGGCCTGTGCGTCGGGGTTGATTCGACGGAGTGGCAGCGCGGACCCGTCGATGCCGGTCGGCATGCGCGGGGCGACAACATCGGCCTGGTATGATCCGAACTCATTGTGCGGAGGTGTCGGCCGGTGTGGTGCCTATCGACCACGTAAGCTGCTTGTTCCATCGATCCAATCTCGATGGACGTGAAGCAACTGGGAGTGCTAATTGCATCAGGGAAGCACATGAAAGTGAGACCATTAGTAAAAGTGTAGACGACCTCCAAACTTAATTAAATGATAAAGAAAAGAAAAATCAAATCTCCCTGTGACTACGCTGAGATTGGTCTGGCGTGATCAGCGCGGGCTGGACGACGACGTCGGGTTGCCGAGGTGGTGGCGTGACATAGTCAAGGTTGATTAGCTGGCGCGAGGTCAATATCGACATTGGTTAACATGCCGAGGTGACAACGAGAGACTGGCTAGACCGATGCCATGTACGAGGGTCGGGAAAAATTTCTCTGCAAAAATAATGCAACACAAAGGAACAGAAAATATTCTCTGTATAATAATTTATGTGCTAAATAGCTAAGAAAAAACAAAACCTAGAAGGCGATGATCGTGGAGGACCGAAGCAAATAAAGAAACATCGGTCGAACTTTGATTTGTGTCGGAAGCAGTGCTAGCTGAACTGCTAGCATTCACCGATATGTGAAGTGGTGTTTGTAGATTAGATCACAAGGACCGTGCTTGCAAAATATGTATTTAATTAGGTTAGAAATACTCCAGGTCTATGTACTTTTCGAAAAGGATTACTAGGAACTGCCAGCGCCCGACGAAGAGCTGAATTAAAAAGGGGAAGAATAATTAAATCTCCCTGTTTATATGGAGCCAAGTCCCTGTTAGGGTACTGCCTCCGCACTATCTCTTCGGCTGGATCGCCTTTTGGTCAGATTGATTCCAGACCCGATGCCGGCCCGTCTGAGGCAACAATGTTTTTACGACAATGTCCGGATAGATGGACCTACGTACCCAAAAGTGCACATCGAAAGCAAAGACAATTTTGGATACACTAAATTATACAAAATAACAAAACTGGAAAACTGCACCTGATCTGTAGTCACAACAGTAAAAGAACTGCCCAAAGTGCTATATAATTAGTTAGCACGTTCCATCGATCAAACCTTGATGGGTGTGCACGACCGATATTTCTACGCCCGACTACTGCCCTGGTCTCTCGTGCATCCATTCAAAACTGGCTAGCGATAAACTGTTCGGATCGGAATTAGCCGGACCATCGAGTCAAAGGACCGAATTTTAAACCAGTCGCTAAGGGTCTGATATTTCTGTTCGGAGGAGCGAGGCGTAGAAGTCCGAGGTAAAACACCAGGGATGGTACTGCCTGACCAATCAGTCCTCAAAAAGGTTATGACCAATTAGTACTTTTGACTGGAGTCCTCAACGTGGACTTCCTGCTGGAATTGTGGGAGTACTAGTAGTCTCCACGTAACTTCAGCTCTCCAGGGCACTTTTAGTGCCCCACGTGCTAGCCCAGATTGAAGGTAGTAGCCTTGGAATAATTGAATATTGCTTTAAGTGGAATAGTAGTACTCAGATGACTAGAATCCACGTACCAAATCTAATATACAGTGCTGCAAAACTAGTAATCAATTAGTAGTAGTTTGCGTCCATGCACTTGTTAGAGAACATTGCAGAGGGCCAGCGGCCGAGCAAGAGATGAATTAAAAAAGGAAGGAAAGAGAATACCCCTGATGCGTGCTCCACAGAGACGAACTCTGATCTGACCACGTGCACTGCTCCATGTCTCATCTGGATTGCCGTCGGCCAGAATAATTTTCGTTCCTTTAACTTTTTTCACTGACCCATGCAACAACAACTCTGGGCCGCCGCCGCAAGCGCGTACTTCATCAGGAATTTCCATGGTGTGCAGGTCTGATGTACTCGTAATAGGTGCATAAGGGTCCGGATCCGGTGTACTATGAGGTGACAATAGGGCCGTCGTCGTTAAATTTCTCTAGATCATGGATCCTGATCTAACTACAAACAATATAGCACGGCATGAAAGCAATGTCTTGCAAAAGAGACGATTTACGTAGAACATGTCTAATTGAAAAAATATCACCTGATTGTCCCATCAATCCGCGACGATCGCCCAGCAGGCTCTCAATGAAAGCACCAATGTCGGTTCTATATCCGGCGTATATCGTAGTAGGGGTCCTAAGCTAAGCGTCTTGGAGTGATGGTAACATGGACACGGGATTTTACCCAGGTTCGGGCCCTCTTCATGGAGGTAAAACCCTACATCCTTCTTTTGATTGTATTCGTATGGGGATAGTGATAGAGGCAAGGGTGTCCCGTCTTTCGATGAGATTGTGGCTTTTGTTTTGGAGGGGTCGACTTTGACGATCCGACTACGAACGTGCGAGGACGTCGCGCCTTAGCAATCACTAAACCAACTCCGAGAGGTTATTGACCACGTCGGAGCACGATCAACCTGACCACGAAGGTCTGTTTCCTACAGGCAAACGAAGAACAAGCAAGAAACTAAGATTACAATCTGGATATTGTGAATATAAGAGGAAAGCTTTATTGATCAAGATGGGGTTCTGTGACGCCTTTGTCTGGTCGTTGAACACAAACAAAGTACGCGAAGTTGCAGCTATGGCGAACTTTAATCTAAACAAAACCCAAAGTATAAACGGTGCCCTAAGGGCTGTATATATGGAGGAAGAGGGGGGGGGGGATTTCGTGGCCCTTAGGGAAGGGGTCCGAAACCAACCCTATCTCTTGTTTCCCCACACATACTGACTCTAAAAACAGCCTATACTTATGTATTTCGAAATTACATGGGCCTGGCCCAATAATAAGGTGATGCAGCACCTAGAATAGCCTTTGGACAAAATTTATGAAGTGGCATCTTGTATATTTCGTCCAAGGCTTCATGCACTCATTATGGTGGCTTCAAAGTCCTGAAATCATTACTTGTTACTCCGTTCTTGTTCCCCTTGCGCATGCCATCCTCTCGATGCTTGGTCTTGCTCCAGTGTTCATCCCTCTTATCCATGCCAGGCCCTTCATTTGTAAGCAAAATAAATGTATCCAATTTAGGCAGCATCATATTCTCATGAACATTAGAATCATTACCAAGAAACGAAAGTACCTGAAAATTTAATTGGCGTGTGAGAGCTCTAGTAATTGGTCCAGTATATGTAGCAGTAGGGGCTGTGGGTGTAACAATGGTATTGATGTCCTCATCATCCTCCCCTTCTTGAAATGAAGTCATCCTCGACGGAAGCTCATCTTCCTCACCCAAATAAGGCTTCAAGTCTGCAATGTTAAAAGTGGGACTAACCCCAAAATCTGCAGGCAGCTCAAGTTTATATGCATTATCATTTATTTTCTCTAACACCTTAAATGGACCATCAACACGTGGCATTAGCTTTGATTTGTGCAAATCAGGATATCTATCCTTACGCAAATGTAACCAAACAAGATCTCCAGGTGCAAAGACAACACATTTTCTACCCTTATCTCTAGCAAGTTTATATTTAACATTCATACGCATAATGTTTTCCTAAGTTAAATAATGCAATTTTAAGATCAATTCTGCATGTTGCTTAGGATCAAAATTAACCTTCTCTGAAGATGGAAGAGGCAACAAATCAATGGGTGCACGAGGTAGGAAACCATACACAATTTCAAAAGGGCACATCTTAGTAGTAGAATGCAACGAATGATTATAAGCAAATTCAATATGAGGCAAGCATTCTTCCCACATTTTCTTATTATTCTTCAAAACAGCCCTAAGCATAGTAGACAATGTTCTATTGACTACTTCAGTTTGACCATCAGTTTGGGGGTGACAAGTAGTACTAAAAAGCAGTTTAGTCCCCAACTTAGCCCATAAACATCTCCAAAAGTGGCTAAGAAATTTAGTATCATGATCTGAAACAATAGTATTTGGCACACCATGCAAGCGAATAATTTCACGAAAGAACAAATCAGCAACATTAACAACATCATCGCTTTTATGACAAGGTATAAAGTGTGGCATTTTCGAGAATCTATCCACGACAACAAATATGATATCCCTCCCCTTCTTTGTTCGAGGTAAACCTAAAACAAAGCCCATAGATATATCCTCCAAGGAACACTAGGTACAGGCAAAGGCATATATAAACCATGAGGATTGAGTCGTGACTTAGCTTTTTGACATGTAGTGCAGCGAGCAACAAAACGCTCAACATCCCGTGTCATCTTTGGCCAAAAGAAATGTGTAGCAAGTACGTCCTCCGTCTTCTTCACGCCAAAGTGTCCCATTAATCCTCCTCCATGCGCCTCTTGCAACAACAAAAGACGAACAGAGCTAGCTGGAATGCATAGCTTGTTAGCACGGAACACAAAGCCATGATTAATAACGAACTTGTTCCATGTTCTTCCTTCTTTACAATTCTGCATTACATCTTTAAAATCAGCATCATGCACATGTTGATCTTTGATGGTCTCCAAACCAAATATTTTGAAGTCAAGTTGTGAAAGCATAGTATAGCGACGAGACAACGCATCAGCAATAAAATTTTCTTTACCCTTCTAGTGTTTAATGACATAAGGGAAAGTCTCAATGAATTCAACCCATTTAGCATGTCTACGATTCAGTTTAGCTTGACTTTTAATATGTTTCAAAGATTCATGATCAGAATGTATAACAAATTCTTTGGGCGATAAATAATGTTGCCATGTCCCTAAAGTCCGAACAAGAGCATATAATTCTTTATCATAAGTAGAATAATTCAGACTGCCCACTCAATTTTTCAGAAAAGTATGCAACAGGTTTGCCATCTTGTAATAACACACCTCCTAATCCAATTCCACTAGCATCACATTCAAGCTCAAAAGTCTTATTAAAATTAGGAAGTTGGAGTAAAGGAGCATGTGTCAACTTATCTTTCAATACCGTGAAGGCTTCTTCCTGTGCGGTACCCCAAACAAAAGGCACGTCCTTCTTTGTAAGCTCATTTAGAGGTGCGGCAATGGTGCTAAAATCTCTCACAAAACGCCTATAGAAACCAGCGAGTCCAAGAAAACTCCTCACTTGTGTGACCGTTTTGGGCTGCGGCCAACTCTCAATAGCTTCAATCTTTGCTTTATCAACTTCAATTCCCTGTGGAGTAACAACATAGCCAAGAAAAGATACTCGGTCGGTGCAAAAGGTGCACTTCCCAAGGTTACCAAACAAACGTGCATCACGTAGAGCAATAAAAACACCATGTAAATGTTCCAAATGTTCTTCCAAAGATTTGCTATATATCAGTTTATCATCAAAATAGACTACCACAAATCGTCCAATGAAAGCACGTAAAACTTCGTTCATTAGTCTCACGAAAGTACTAGGTGCATTAGTTAACCAAAAAGGCATGACTAACCACTCATATAAACCAAACTTAGTTTTAAATGTCGTTTCCCATTCATCTCCCAATTTCATACGAATTTGATGGTATCAACTACGCAAATCAACTGTGGAGAATATTGTAGAGCCACTAAATTCATCAAACATATCATCTAGCCTAGGAATAGGATGACGATAACGAATAGTAATATTATTAATGCCTCTACGATCAACACACATACACGACGTACCATCCTTTTTAGGCACTAGTATAATAGGAACAACACAAGGACTAAGAGATTTGCGTATATAACCTTTGTCGAGCAGCTCTTGTACTTGACGCATAATCTCCTTCGTCTCCTCTGGATTGGTACGGTATGGTGCACGGTTGGGTAGCGATGCACTGGGAATTAAGTCAATTTGATGCTCAATCCCTCGAATAGGTGGTAATCCCAGTGGCACGTCTTGTGGGAAGATGTCAGCGACCTCCTGCAAAATGTTAGTGACAGCAGGGAGCAAAGAGGAAGGCACGTCCTCGAATGAAAATAATGCCTCTTTGCACACAAAAGCATAGCAAACAGATTTGCTAGAATCTAGCTCATCAATATCAGATTTGGTGGCAAGTAAACATGCACTTTTCAATTTAATTTCCGAAGCAACACTAGATGGTTTATTATTAGGCTTCATTTGTTGCTCAAATTCTTTTGCCACAATCTGATTTTCACTCTTATTTTTCTCCTGTTTTGCTTTATTAGCTCTATTAATATCATCTTTCAAAATGGAATCAGGAGTCATAGGAAGCAAAGTAATATTTTTATCCTTATGAACAAGAGTATACTGATTGTTTCTACCATGGTGTACAGAATTTTTATCAAATTGCCATGGTCTACCAAGTAATAAGGAACATGCTTGCATAGGTACCACATCACAATCAACATAATCAGCATATGAAGAGATACTAAAATGCACACGAACAGTACGTGTTACCTTACCCTTGCCGATGTTATTGAACCACTGGATGTAGTAAGGATGTGGATGTGGTCTTGTGGTGAGAGATAGCTTCTCCACCACCTCCATGCTAGCCAAGTTGTTGCAGCTCCCTCCACCTATGATGACGCAAACAGAACGTTCCTTCACAACTCCCTTTGTATGGAACAAATTATGCCTCTGATTTTGCTCAGCTTGTGTAACCTGCACACTCAAAACACGTTGAGGAACCAAACATTCATACCTGTCAGCATCTTCAGGAGCCATGTATTGTGTCTCATGATCAGAATCATCTCCACCGTGTTCTTCACGTGTAATAAGAGCCAAAGTCTCCTCATCATAGTCACTAGCGGACTCATACCCACCATCCTCAGTAGCAATCATCACACGCTGAGATTTGCATTCTCTCGCGTAATGACCTCTTCCCTTACAACAACGACAAATAATATCACTTGTGTGCACTGTTGATGCCATGGAAGAAGAAGAACTCTGTGCTGGCCCGGCAGGTGTGCTCTTGGCTGATAGTGGTGGTTGTGCCTGCTTTCTTGTATCACGGCTAGAGGTGGCACCTGATGGAGGTGATGGTGCAGTGAAAGTAGAGGATGCACGTGGTGTCCATGATGAAGGTCGACCTGCAGAAAAGTTAGTTCGCGCCAATGCCTGTCGATCCTGCACTTCACGTTCAACTTTACAAGCAAGATGAAATAAATGAGTGATATTATTATACTCCTTATACTCTAGAATGGTCTGAATCTCTCTATTTAATCCACCCATAAAACATGCAAGCATAGCTTAATTATCCTCAACAATACCACATCTAATCATGCCAGTTTGTAATTCCTGATAATATTCCTCTACAGAATTTTTTCCTTGTCTTAAACACTGCAATTTTTGAAGTAATTCACGTTGATAATATGGTGGAACCCAACGAGTACGCATAGCAGTTTTCAAAGCAGCCCAAGTAGTAGGAATATTATTTGGATATAATCTACGATGTTCAGACCACCACACACAAGCAAAACTAGTGAAAGCACAAAGTGCAGCAGCAACACGCACTACTAGGGAAAACCTTATACACAGAACATTAGCAGTAGCGCGTGTTAAAAACGCACGCTGGTGCTAATTAGCAGTAGCGCGGTGGTGTAAACGGCGCTACAGATACAGTTATAACAGTAGCGTGCCCGAGTACAAAAGCGCTACTACTAAAATTCCCACGGCTTAGCCGATAGGCTGCACATAGTAGTAGCGATCTTCGTCAAACCGCGCTACCGCTATTTGCTTTGTAGCAGCGCGTTTACGCTGAGAGGCGCTACTGCTAAAGTAAATAAAATTAAATGGAAAGCAAATAGAAAAGTAAATTAAAATGAAAGAAATACAAAAAGGTGAAAGAAAAAATAAAATGTAAAGAAAATAAATGAAAAAGGGAAAAAAGAGAATGGTATAGCAGTAGCGCGTATATGGGAACGCGCTGTAGCTATGTTAGCAGTAGCGCACTTCCTGGAACGCGCTACTGCTACTTCTGACTTAACCGCTCGATTGGTTCTTTCCAACGACCACTTCCCCCAAATCGCAACTCCTTCGCAGTCGCTGCCGCCGTCGCCCGTCGGCCGCCGCGCGCTCTCCCGTCGCTCTCCCACCTCAACGCCGCCCCGACCTCGGATTCGACGCCGCCCCCGACCCCGACCTTAACGCCACCCCGACCCCGACCTTGAGGCCGCCCTCCGCCACGCGCCCGAGCCCCGACCCTGACCTCGACGCCGCCTGCCCCTCCCTCGCCGCTGTCACCGCAAGGCTTTGCCTCTCCTCTCCCTACTCTCCTCTCTCTCTCTGCTAGGGCAATTTATATATGTGTTGATGCTGTGTTGATGTTCATATGAACCCTAGGTGTTCCATATGAACCCTAGATTTGTTTAGGGCAGTAGGCATTTTTTAGCATTTAGGAAAAATGATTAGCAATTTTTTTAGGAAATTAGCTAGGGCAATTTTTTATGAAAATGCCTAAACAGTAATTTCATTTGCATATTGTTGTTATATGATATATGTCATTGATGAAATGAAGCCGAGTGGCTTTGTTGTTTCCAGGAAATGAAGCCGAGTGGCCTATGTTTTGCCGGAATGTTGATTCATTTCTGTTCCGGCAAATTTCAGGTTCTTGATTTGTCCACTTTTTAGCAAAAGTCATGCCAAAATTTTCCGTGAATTTTGGCATGACTTGTGCTACAAACTAGGACATATCGAGTGCCCGGGATTTGCCGCACCGGGAAGGAGTCAACGTTCCTGCAAAGCATAGGAATTTTTTATGTCATTATTCATTTTATTAGGTATAGAATTAATTGACTAGATTTAATCGTAAGAACTAATTAACATGTCACATTTGTTGTTATTTTTTTAGTTAAAGCAATTTTTCCCGCATCGACCTCGACGATGCCTATCCCGCATCCTCGTCGTCGACTCGGCGGAGGACACCTGCGTCACCAGATGGGCCATGTCGAGGACTGGGCTCCGCCGGGGTGGTACTGGGAGGCGCTACCTACCGGGGGGCGCAGGTTGGTGAGGAGCCAGCCTGTCGTTCACCCGAACCTTCTTTGGCGGCGGTCGCGTGGGCCAGTGACGGTCCAGAGGCTCGAGGACCCCGCAGAGGTGGTGCGTCACCGTGTCAGTGAGGAGGACGCGCACGTCCGTCGCTACTTGTTTGCGTTGGAGCACAGGTTCGCCAATACCTGGCAGGTTCTCCAGGGATCTCACTAGAGCTATGAATGAGATGATTTACTTTTGCTTATTGAATGCATGCTAATTTGAATACTTATTTATTTTACGATTTGGTTTTGCTTATTTAATGCTCATGTCAATATGAGTCCTATAAGATATTTTGAGTATCCTGGAGTTGTCTTCGATCGATTTTCAATTAATGTTTCAACTATGAACATAGGAAATGTCTGACAACGAAAAGGATTTCGGTATTTGCAAATACTGCGAAGACGAGCGCGACCTGTGCGACGGAATCTTCCTAGATGATGATAGGCGCTTCAGCATCAAGCTGGACGTGAACTTCGAAGTGGATATAGTAAGTCACAACGACAAGTCTTATTTTTGTAATTAAGCATGACATCTGCTTCATTTGCTTCAACTTATAATTTATTTATTTTACTATTCTACTAGCGTATCCCCTGCCATGCAAGAGTTTTTGTCTTGGATAAGATAGGTTTCAGTCGTACTATGGAGGTAAAGAAAGTTTACTTGAAGACCGAGCATGGTTATATTTTCCACGCAAAATTATACAACGCAGACGACTACACCTATTTTGAATGCAAAACTTGGCGAGCACTATGCAAGACTTATGCATTTGAGCCTGATATGGTTATCACCTTTGATATTCGTCCGAAAGATGATATTGAAGGTAATACCGACATCTGGGTCGATGTTCAGACGCCTCCAGTCATACCATTATGTGAGTTTCTCAACCGTATTTATGTCTTTGATATTGTTTATTCAAAAATAGTTGACAACTAATTTCTATCGTCAGCTTATTTCGGTTAAAGCAAACATGTCCAGCGCTTGGTAGACAGGACCTACTACTGTCCCGGGGCTGAACTAAACTGCGAGGAGCTAAGTCATTATGTTTCATGGCTTGAGGATCTTGATACTGTCAAGACAAATTTTCTTCCTACATTTAGAAATGTTAGTACTGAAAACGTGCGACCAATAGTGTTCGTAATGAACTACGGTCACATCTATTTAGGAAAGATGGTAAGATTTTTACTATTTGTCCTCAGTGCATCTTTTGCATACATTATTTTTTAAGCTAAACTTCATTGCTAAGTATGTTACTATACGATGTTCTTCAACAGGGACTCCCGATGAATGTTGTGCCTCATGGGATCGAGACTAATGGTACCATGAGTATTGGTAGCTTACGGCCAAGATATCCTACAATGCACTTTAGTGCATTCAGGATTTCTAAGAGCGAGGAAGTCTTAATAGTGAAAGACTGGACCAAATTTGTGATGGAGGAGCGCAGAGAAGTACTAGGGGGCAGCAATGAGAAGCGCAACCCACGATTAGGAGACAGGTTCATCCGCATGCTCCAACTTGATGAAGGAGGAGAGCTACACATGTTTTATGTTATTTTACGTGAGAGAGAGCAGCAGGAGTGATTAGCTAGCTAGAAATGAGTTTGAAGATGATGATGTGCTACACTATGAGTATGACGATTAAATAGCTAGTGTTGGTGGTAATGACTATGATGATTAAATAAATACTGTTGGTGGTGATTAGCTAGCTAGAATGAGTTTGGAGATGATGATGTGCTACACTATGACTATGGTGATTAAATAAATACTGTTGGTGGTAATGACTATGACGATGATTAAATAGCTTGTGCTGGCGGATTAGATTCAAGTGGAGACAACATGTGGTGCACATCGAAAGTACTACTAGTCCAAACTAGATCAAGTTTGGATTAGTACTATACTTTTGACATGCACCACATATTGCCTCCACTTGAACCTAATCCACCTTCATTTGACACACTGTTATGGACATAATGATATAAAGCTCATAATTGGTATTGTACCAAAATTTGTATAACGGCGTATAAATACACTAAAAATGAAAAAAAGAGTACTAGTAGCGATGGATACAAAACACGCTACAACTAGCTAGATTAGCAGCAGCGCGGGACAGAACAAGCGCTGCCGCTATGTGTCTTAGCAGTAGCGCTTGTCGCACGCGCTACTGCTCAATAATAGCTGTAGCGCCTTATTGGTAGCGCGGCTGCCCGCGCTACTAGTGGGCTTTAAACCCGTGCTACTACTAGGGTTTTCCCTAGTAGTGACGTCTCTCCTCGGAGTATTGTAAACATGTAAAATGCTGTTCAGTTTCTAACTCCCAATAAGATATATATCAGTTTCTAACTCCCACCGTTGCGATTATATGCATGTGAACGACCTGGTGCTGGTGGTTGCACGTAGTTCTGATTTTGATCAACCTCATCCTCGTAATCGCCCGCATAATCGTCATCCTCCTCGGCACCAGCACCAGCAGTAGCAGGAGCCAAAGAAGCATCAACAATAGGTACAGCAGCTCCAGAAGTTTGACCATCCACAATAGGAACACGCTTCGCTCGTCCGAACTGATTTGGAAGGGTGTGTTGTTGTTGTCGTTGTAGATGTGCGATAGGTGCAGCCGGTGGTGGTGGGGGAAGACGCCTGAGCAATTCATTAAACTTGTTATCCAGCTTTGTCTCGAATGACTTCTCCATTCCATCTATCTTCTCCATGGCCTCTTCAAATCTGTTTAGCACATCTCCCACCTGGCCACTCATCATTTGCTAAAATTTATCATGCAACTCCTTGTTCGTCATGTTCTCCCAATCAATCTCGTCAGCTTGTGATCTTGCCATGGTTAGCAGCAATATAAACACACAAGAATATGATCCTATAGACGACTAACAAGTGGTGGTGGGTGTCACAAATCCGTCAAGCAAAACTCAAATTCTTACCAGTTCTTACCCAACAGCAGGCGGTGGTTGGCAACCGTTGTAGTCAAAACTCTCAAAGCTTGGATAGAGCGATTACCAGGGAGAGTCAAACGCACGACGTAGATGTATGTGGAGCTGGGAAGGCTTATAATATGGTAGCAAAAAGGGGCAGCAATAATCAATTCAGATATGCAAAGTTGAATAAGTGCTCAACGACAGTACTGTGCTGGTCCTAGGCTAGACCGTGCTAGAGACGCGAGCCTAGAAGCGCTGCATGTAAACAAGGAAAAAGCACACTCTGGATTTTTTTTCGCTCTGTTTTTTTGCGCTCCTCTTTTTTTGCGAGAAAATCACTATAATGGCGAGTGTCTCAAAACTCTTCCCAGGTCAAACTGACATCATGGACACGAAATTTTTTTGACTATTTTTTTTTTGAAAACCAGGGCAGCGACGACAAAAAGTGCGACAAAAAATCACTATGATGGCGAGTGTCTCAAATGACCCAGAAAAGCCTAAAAATAGGATAGGGAAAAATATTTCCGATCGCCGAAATTTTGGCCTAAAAACTGCCCGGTGGTCTCTAGACTCTTTTTTTTCGAAACCTACTCAGGCAAGGAAACACGAATCGGAAATAAGATGGATCGCGAAAACAAACCTAATAGGAAAGGAACTCGGATTGGTGGTGGATATATGGTGGTAGGATATGGCAGCGGTGGTGGTATATGGTAGTGGTGGTGGTATATGGTACGGTGGTGGTATATGGATATAGATCGGTGGTGGTATATGGATACAGATCGGTGATGGTATATGAATACGGATTGGTGATGGTATATGGATACAGATCGGTGGCGGATAAGCGGTGGTGGTAGATGGCAGGAGCGATGACGATGGTGCGGCTGCGGCATGACAACTTGTGAACAGAACTCGAAACTCTAAGGAAACTAGACGCTAAGACCAGCAACTTGACACGACGATGTGTCACGACCGGTTTTCCAATAAAAATATTTATTGGGAAATCGATCCCTTTTACGGACCAGTAGAGAAGAATCCTTCTTACTGGTAGACAAAGTCTTGATCACAGAAGAAAAATACCAGGATTACTGAATATAATATAAGGTTGAGCGGAGACTGCTCAAGAATTTATTACAAACTCGCCAATACTACATAAAGGCGGATAGGGGTGGCATAACTACTAGCTCACGATAAAAGCGGTAGTGGAAATATCACAGTGAAGTGGGTGACATGACTCCTGAACTAACAACTCTTCGAGCGTCGGAGTGAGACTTGAGGATACTCATTGTGGGTGGCGGAAGCGTATATAATACAAGTGACCAATATCCAGGATCGCACGGGACTGACTGGGACTCCTCTAGGCGTCGGACTCGCTATCAAACTCTTCATCCATGAGATCGCCTTCGTCAACATCTGGCCAAATCAACAAGCCAGGTGAGTACTATGAAAGTACTCGCAAGACAGTTCGGACATAAGATATAACAAATGTAAACATGATGCATATGAACAGATCAAAAAGCGCACTCAGATAAATGAGATAATAATGCATGGAAAATAAAAGGGAAGTCGGGCGGTAGTCCTCCCGAAATCCCAAAGTAATACTGAGGGCCAATCGAGTGTCTGAAAGACTCCTTGGAAGGGTAAAGAAACGAAATAACAATGCCGCAGTCGGGCGTTAAGGCGACACCACATAAAGGGCTTATAATAGAATATAAAAGACAGTGCGTGCCACAGTCGGACGTCTGAAGCGACATCACATAAAGGGCTTATATCAAAAGTAAATACCGGACATGCCACAGTCGGACGTCTGAGCGACATCACATAAAGGGCTTATATTGAAGGTAAATGACAAGGGTGCCACAGTCGGACGTCTGAGCGACATCACATAAAGGGCTTATATCGAAAGTAAATAACAAGAGTGCCACATTCGGACGTCTGAGCGACATCACATAAAGGGCTTATATTCCACAACTTAATAATTCAGTAGCTCATGAATTTTATAGCACAACAAGGAAATATTCATATACGCGATAAAATAAAGGTTAGTCCTTCCACAGGAATAACAATTCAAACGAGTATACCACTCAGGCTTGTTCACCGGGGATTTTACCACGAGGGCTGACATAGATTTGGATATACTGACCATGGTCCTTGATCATGGACACGATGACTCGGAAGGATTTGACTCTGCAGAGTTTCTACTTCAACCACAGCCAACGGATTTCAGTAGTCACGGGGACTAGTTCCGTTTACGGTGTTTTAGGAGAAACACATCAATCCAGTACACACCCATTCAACATTCCAATGCCAGGAATCACCCTCGGCAACGTTCAAGAAAAACTTTGAGACGGGGAGGCTACAACCTCGCGTAGCATGGGATCAAATTTATATACGCGCGCTCTAAGGGGTGCCCCCCCTCTCGGTCCCAACCGGAAACACCCATGCCCCCTGACCGGATGACTGGCTTTAATCCAGGGCCATGGAACCCTCATCCTGGCCCCTCCATTTGGTGTGTACACGGAAAGAGGTTAACAACTTACTAAACCGTATTCTTTGCAGAAAACATGTGGCAGCACGAAAGGGGAAGAACGGTAACGTGACTCAGTCCACGTTAACGTCGGAGTTTAGCGGATGACGTAAGGCTGGCATGTTACAACAATACCACCTCACTACCTTTCATGTCACCACATGATCAGGTCATCTCTCATCAAAGATCACAGTAACTTCGGATCACATGGATAGTTGCCTTGCATGCAACAGGGTACTCACCGATGCTCATATTCCATGCACAACCCATTCAAGCAAACATGCAAAACACCTATCATATCAAAGGTTCAAACATGCTTGCCTGGTTCAGAGAAGTCGGAGTCTAGCTCGGCGAAGTTCGCGGCTCCGTCACCTCTTCCGGAACCTACGGTATAGCGAAAACGCACACTAACGTGAAAACCATCGCGTGCATAAAACTTGTTCAAATTTTTTTCCAAATAAATACTATAAAAAACTAGACAAAAATACAAGACTGTCAGAAAAAGAATCAATCAAAAATCATCTTTTATTAAAAAGTTATAAGGGTTTTAGTCCAGGGACTAATCTGTGATGAAACAGAAAAGAACCAGGGACTTAACTGAGAAAACAGAAATCGGTTCGGAAAGAAATGCGCCAGCCCGAAGGGAAAGCGTATTTGCCCGAAGGCGCCAACAGAAAACGGTTCGAGGGGGAGAAAGAAGAGAGGCTGACGGGTGGCGGGGGGTCCACACGTCAGGTTTAAAAACGGCCAACGGAGCTCACCGGCGCCCGAAGGCTACGATGGTCGCCGGCGTCGAACCACGGCGAGACAGAGAGATCGGAGGGTACCAAGAGGTTCAGCGTGTTCTTCCGCGTCGGTGGGTGGTGGACTTGGTCGTCGGAGAGCACCACGTCGACGGCGACACTTTCTCCGGCGGACGGTGGTTCGGGTGATGGTGGAGAACTCCGGTGGGTGCTGCAATATCCAAATTGAAGCACGGGTCAGCAGAGTGGATGCATAAGGGAGCTACTGGCAAGAGATGAGGGGTAGAGGTGCATGCACGGGAGCGAATCGAGCTGGGTCCCGTGGCGGGTCGAGGCGGCCGGAGTTGGGGAAGAAGGCTCCCTCGTGGCTCTACCAGTGGCTTGGCGTGGTATTGGTGGTGCGTAGGGGTGGTGTGAGTTCGTGTTCGAGCTCGGGTCCTCTATTTATAGGCGATTCGAGGGGGTGGCCGTGAACGGGATATCTCCGGCGAGCGATTACGGCGAGGCAGTGGTTGGGCAGGGAGTTTGGGGGGGGGGGCTAGGCACCATCAGAGAAGATCACTGGTGCCGTTCCACCGCTAAACCTCGGTCGGGCAAGGCGTAATGCACCGATCATCGACGGGGCAGCCGTACGGGCACGGCGGCGGCAGAGAGCGTGCTCCGCGCCTAGCAGTTCACGACGAAGGGTGGCAGCGCGCACGGGGGAGTGGATGGCCACGCGGCGGCCTCCGGTGGCTTGGGCGGCGCTGGGTGGCGCCGTCCACGCTGCGCCTCTCTCTGGCGGCCGCAAAGCCGCCGCTGCCATCGCTCACGGGGTGGCGCACCTCCTCCTGCTCGTCGCCGATGCCCGCAAGCTTCCAGGTGATCGTGCGGCGCAGAGATAAGAAGGAGAGGACAGGGAGCAAGGCGCCACCGCGGTACTGGCGAGATTGAGAACAGTTTCTGAAGAAAACGACAGTGTTCCTGAAACTGTTAACTGAACTTGATTGAACATGATAGCAACAGTGCCAGTCAGGTGTTCGACGAAATGATTTGGCATGAAGAAAAAAATTTCTGGAGCTGGGACTTGGTGAGGTGACCTCTCAATGCACCCAGAGGCTGCCTGAATTTTCTCAGATTTTTAGGAGGAGAAATCAAATGAATTTCATCAAATTTGGCAAATAAGGTCCAAATTGCAGCAAGCACAATTTGAAATATTTGAACTGGAGACCAGTGGATCTTCATGGATCTTGGTTGAGGGCTCAAAGGACTAGATAGGGAAAATGGTTTGGAGGCAAAAATCAAAGCAGAAAGGGTAGCTCCTTTGTAAATCTCCAAGAGCTAGAATAGAGGGCAGAAATTGTTTTTTGATAAGAATTTAAATGGAAACAAAAATATGGAGAGGTTCAACTTGCTGGATTTGAAGCATATCATGATCCAAAGATGGAGAAATGCTTTTGGGAGGGGATTTCCACTCATGCCATGGCAAGAGGGATTTTGAAAAGGGGGAAAGGATCGTTCCAAATGCCATAGGATTATTTAAAAAGATTTTTCAAAAGAAATTTCCCAAATGAAAAGCATTTGGTTTTGAGTGCACATAAGATGGAAAAACCTCCAAGACCAAAATCAAGTCTTGGGTGAATCCAAAACAAAACACTTGTCACAAAAGAAAATATTTTGAGAGGGAAAATCCTTTTAGAAGAAAATTTAAATACCCTCCTCAAATCAAATAAAAGATTTTGATAAAACCAATTAAAATTTTTTGGGTGTCACACGATGCAACCGCAAATTCAGTAAAGCAAAATACTGAAAAGACTATGCAAAGGCTCAGACTTGTTAGGATATGATGAACTAACCCTAATTTTTTTGTGGCTTTTTCGTGGACAATAGGAATGAAGAACAGACTCGATCTAAACTACGAAAAACTGTAAAATCTCACCGAGCAACCTGGAAATCTGATACCACTTGATAGAGGCAAGGGTGTCCCGTCTTTCGATGAGATTGTGCCTTTTGTTTTGGAGGAAGTCGACTTTGACGATCCGACTACGAACGTGCAAGGACGTCGCGCCTTAGCAATCGCTATACCAACTCCGAGAGGATATTGACCACGCCGGAGCACGATCGACCTAACCACGAAGGTCTGTTTCCTGCAGGCAAATGAAGAACAAGCAAGAAACTAAGATTGCAATATGGATATTGCGAATATAAGAGGAAAGCTTTATTAATCAAGGTTGGGTTCTGTGACGCCTTTGTCTGGTCGTTGAACACAAACGAAGTACGCGAAGTTGCAGCTATGGCGAACTTTAATCTAAACAAAATCGAAAGTATAAACGGTGCCCTAAGGGATGTATATATCGAGGAAGAGGGGGGGGGGATTTCGTGGCCCTTTGGGAAGGGGTCCGAAACCAACCCTATCTCTTGTTTCCCCACACATACGGACTCTAAAAACATCCTATACTTATGTATTTCCAAATTACATGGGCCTGGCCCAATAATAAGGTGACGCAGCACCTAGAATAGCCTTTGGACGAAATTTATGAAGTGGCATCTTGTATATTTCGTCCAAGGCTTCATGCACTCATTATGGTGGCTTCAAAGTCCTGAAATCATCACTTGTAACTCCTTTCTTGTTCCCCTTGCGCATGCCATCCTCTCCATGCTTGGTCTTGCTCCAGTGTTTGTCCCTCTTATCCATCCCAGGCCCTTCATTTCTAAGCAAAACAAATGTATCCAATTTAGGCAGCATCATATTCTCATGAACATTATAATCATTAACAAGAAACGAAAGTACCTGAAAATTTAATTAGCGTGCGCAAGCTCTTGTAATTGGTCCAGTATATGTAGCAGTAGGGGCTGTGGGTTTAACAATGGTATTGATGTCCTCATCAGATAGTACATAGTACAGGTATCTACCACGAGATTGTAGTAATGAATATGAGATTGTCTATTGACTAGCCTGGCCTCGGTTTATATATGCACCGTAGGCCTAGGATTTAGAGGAGTCCTTGTCTTGTGCGCCAAGTCTTGTGGAATCCTCCTTGTATTCAGCATGGGCTGCCCGAAGTTTCCCATCAGTGAATCATCATGGGGGTCCTTGGCCCGATCCAGCTGGTCGGGAGACGACATAGTCCAGGACACCGTCAGGGACTGTGGAGGGGGGGGGGTTTGATGATACGCCACGGCTACTGAAATTTTTAGTAATGGTGGGTGGAGATGGTGGTGGACGAGGGAGGGCGACGGTTCAAATGCCTCGGCTACTGCAATTTTACTATAAGGTCGGTGCTGGAGGAGTGTGGGCGACGGTTGAAGTACGGCGACTACTAAAATTTGGGTAAAGGAATTGATGCGGGGCGGGAGTGCCCAAGATCGCGCACGGTCCAATAATAATATGCGTGTATGATAATAAGGAAAAGTGGTGCGGAACCGCCGATTTTTGCAACGCTCAAGGCAGGTAGTTTGTTTTTACATTTCTAGCTAGCTGGTCTATCGCACACGGTTCGTCCTAATTTCCAAATAAACTTACCCGCCTTTAGCTTGCAAAGGTGGTGATTTTACAATGCACTTGCATCGCACACGATTAAGCCAGTACCTCCACCAACTCTGCTCGCGCTTGCGCGGTCGTGGCAATTTTACAGCGCACTTGCATCGCACACGGTTGAGCCAGTACCTCCACATTTGCCCGCGCTTGCGCAGGCATGGTGATTCATAGTGCACCTGTATCGCACACTGTTAAGATATTATAACCGTGTCCGTTGAGCGTCATCAGAGTCTTTGCAGCAAAAAAAACGTTAGAGAGGGTCAGAAGACAGCCACACCAGCATGTGGCCTAAATATATATGAGTGAAAAGGGTGGTGTGTGATGTTTCCCACTTCGTCTCAGCGGGGCGGATGCACGTAATGATCGATACTTTGGTCATACATGCATGTCGCC